>NC_134694.1:8247689-8377689 GCF_050947455.1 Rhinoderma darwinii
CGCTCGCACGAGCGCTTGAGCTGCTTCATACTAGCGATTGGTGGGGGTCTCAGTGCTCGGACCCCCACTAATCAAAACTTCTGATATGTCACTATGACATGTCAGAAGTTTGTCAAACGTTTAGCTACTTTAATACCGCGTATCTTTTAAATGCAGTTTTAGGTGCGGATTTTACATTTTGATGCGGAAATAGTTGCCGTTTTTATGCTTTTTGCTCTTTTTTTTTTTTTGCTCTTTTTTTTTATTTTATTTTTTTGTTTTTCTCAGATCTATGTATCTCATACAGTATATCCCTACAGAAAACCAATACTGTAGATATAAGACGTGCAGTGTTACTGGGAATATCCCATATACTGAGAGTGAAGTAGACCGGTCCTAACTGATGGTGACAGCCACGGATCTGCTCTGCTCCGGGGGTAGGAGGCGAGTATTTATTTTGCTCTCCCCGCTCCGCTTGCCGCTGCCACTATCTTCTGACAGATTTTCTCAGTTGTTATATAAGACCGAATGAAACTTTCCAGGGCATAGTCCATCCAGAGATGGGGAAACTCATCCTTACTGCATACTTCCCACAGCTGAGGGTTTGTTACCATCACTGATATATTGAGACAGGAGAAATATTTGCTGCTGCTTTGTTTATGCCGCAGAGGATTGCCTGGACTACACATATAGTAACAAACCCTCAGCTGTGATAAGTATTAGGTGTGTATGGGTTTTCAATCCTCTAAAAGGATTCTAATTTTCGGAGATTCTGAATCTCAGCAGAGCTAATGCTTATCACAGCTGAGTGTTTGTTACAACTTCAGGCTGATCAATTTTACCTTCCCTGATGTATTGGGACAGGAGAGAGATTTGTGCTGGTGATGCTTATCTGGTCTGGATACAATTGTAGCAAACTCACTGCTGAGGGTTTGTTACAATTGTGTGTTCAATGTAGACAATCCCTTGTAAGGTAAAGTTCCGGACTACCTGCACTGATACATTGTAACAAAAGGATGATAAAAATGGATACATACATAAACCCAGAATACTCGTTTAAAAGATCCTCATTGCAGGCGTTAAGGGCATCATGCTGCAGCGGGAGCGGACAGGTAGGACCCCCAACGTCTCCACGCGGCGGTACCTCCGGTAAGGAAGGACATAAGGGTGTTGAGGTTTTACACTAAACTGAATTTTCAGTGTTTTTGTGCCCGGAGTTGTACAGTAAATGAGGCGATTATACAGTATACCAGTAATACAAGTTTTATCTGGCATCCTGACAATCACGAGAACTGCTCACAGCACAACAACATACCAGTCCCTTCTGTGTGTATTACAGCGGAGGACGTAGTTATCAAAAAATATCTCTGCACGCCCATCAGTAGGTCACTAAAGCTCATATATATATATATATATATCACCCCAATGTGTAAGATGACGCCAGTCACGTGGGTCTAGGATGTTTTTTATGGGTGGGAGTACTATTTTTACGATAGGGGGCGAAAAGGTTTGGGAAAAAAAAATTTTTCCTACTTTCTGGAAACAGCGCCACCCCAGGCCATGGATTGTGTGTGGTATTACAGCTAAGCTTCATTGAAGTGAGTGGCTGAGCTGCAAAACCACACACAACCTGTAGACAGGTGTGGCACTGGTTTTTGTTTCCTGGAAATCTTTTACACCTGGGTTTTTACTTTTTTACTGGGGGTTTTCTACCCCAGGGTATTTATTTTTGCCAAGGGTTATACACCCAGGTATTGATTATAACCCATTAATGCCTGGGTGTTTAGCTTAGTGATTGGTTATAAACATTGGTATTTATCTTGATAGGGGGATTATATACTCAGAGATTATATACCTGGGCAGGGAGGGTTTTATTCCCTGGTATTTTTTATGATTTGGGAGGTTATACACCCGTAATCCATCTTTATTGGAGGATTATATTTACGGTTATTTATCTTGATAAATGGTTATACACCCCAATATGTATCTTGATGGATGGTTATACACCCTAATATTTATCTTGATGAATGGTTATACACCCCAATATGTATTTTGATGGATGGTTATACACCCTAATATGTATCTTGATGGATGGTTATACACCCTAATATGTATCTTGATGGATGGTTATACACCCTAATATGTATCTTGATGGATGGTTATACACCCTAATATTTATCTTGATGAATGGTTATACACCCTAATATGTATCTTGATGAATGGTTATACACCCTAATATTTATCTTGATGAATGGTTATACACCCTAATATTTATCTTGATGAATGGTTATACACCCTAATATTTATCTTGATGAATGGTTATACACCCTAATATGTATCTTGATGAATGGTTATACACCCTAATATTTATCTTGATGGATGGTTATACACCCTAATATTTATCTTGATGAATGGTTATACACCCCAATATGTATCTTGATGAGTGGTTATACACCCTAATATTTATCTTGATGAATGGTTATACACCCTAATATTTATCTTGATGAATGGTTATACACCCCAATATGTATCTTGATGGATGGTTATACACCCCAATATGTATCTTGATGAGTGGTTATACACCCTAATATTTATCTTGATGGGTGGTTATACACCCTAATATTTATCTTGATGAATGGTTATACACCCTAATATTTATCTTGATGGATGGTTATACACCCTAATATTTATCTTGATGAATGGTTATACACCCTAATATTTATCTTGATGAATGGTTATACACCCTAATATTTATCTTGATGAATGGTTATACACCCTAATATTTATCTTGATGAATGGTTATACACCCTAATATGTATCTTGATGAATGGTTATACACCCTAATATTTATCTTGATGGATGGTTATACACCCCAATATGTATCTTGATGGATGGTTATACACCCCAATATGTATCTTGATGAGTGGTTATACACCCTAATATTTATCTTGATGGGTGGTTATACACCCTAATATTTATCTTGATGAATGGTTATACACCCTAATATTTATCTTGATGAATGGTTATACACCCTAATATGTATCTTGATGAATGGTTATACACCCTAATATGTATCTTGATGAATGGTTATACACCCTAATATTTATCTTGATGAATGGTTATACACCCTAATATGTATCTTGATGGATGGTTATACACCCTAATATTTATCTTGATGAGTGGTTATACACCCTAATATGTATCTTGATGAGTGGTTATACACCCTAATATGTATCTTGATGAATGGTTATACACCCTAATATTTATCTTGATGAATGGTTATACACCCTAATATTTATCTTGATGAGTGGTTATACACCCTAATATGTATCTTGATGAATGGTTATACACCCTAATATTTATCTTGATGAATGGTTATACACCCTAATATGTATCTTGATGGATGGTTATACACCCTAATATTTATCTTGATGGATGGTTATACACCCTAATATTTATCTTGATGAATGGTTATACACCCTAATATTTATCTTGATGAATGGTTATACACCCTAATATTTATCTTGATGAATGGTTATACACCCCAATATTTATCTTGATGAATGGTTATACACCCCAATATTTATCTTGATGGATGGTTATACACCCCAATATTTATCTTGGCGGAAGTTTAAACGCCCAGTTATTTATTTCGGAGGAGATTATACAAACTGCTTTTTATCTTGGTTGAGAATTATACATCCGGGTAATTATCTTGATTGGGGGGAGGGTTATACACCCCCATTTATCTTGATTGGGGTTGGTTATACACCTGGGTATCTATTTCTGTTGGGGCGGTTATACACCCAGGTATTTATCTTGATTGTGAGGGAGGGTTATACACCCCTATTTATCTTGATGGGGGGGGGGGGGTGTTTACCTCCCGGGTTTTTATCTTGATTGCAGGGGGTTCGGACCTCAACATTCACATGCATGGGATTTCAACTAAAAAGGACTATGGTGCGTGGACCGTGTGCTGGAAAAGCAGGCGCCTATTGGTGAACTTGGGCAGTCACCGAAGTGACTGTTCCTGGGGGGCCGGCTGGGTGCAGAGCGGGACCAGTTGGTGTGAAGGTAAATAGTCGAGCTCATAACAGTGCGGTACGGAGTCATGATTGTGCCAGACCCCCTGTGTGTGTTGTGTTAGTCGCTTACATCACACTCTTGCCACGTGGTAAGTTCCTATTGGTCGGACTGCACATTTGTCAAGGTGCTCAATACATATTAGACTAACATTGGCTGATTTCAGCGGGATCGGCCGACCATCTAATGCGTGTTAGGGTATGTTCACGCACTTAACAAAAAACGACTGAAAATACGCTCCTGATTTTCATACGTTTTTTTGCTTCGTTTTCTATGGCAGTTTTTGGAGCTGTTTTTTATTGAGTCAATGAAAAACGGCTCAAGAATAGACATGCACTTCTTTTTACGAGGCGTTTTTTGTTTTTTTTTACGCGCCCATTTTTAAAAACGCGGAAAATAGCCCGTGTGAACATACCCTTAGATGTTCGTCTGGCAATATCTGGGGGAGGAAAAAGGATCGGCAGGTTGCCTTATCAACCACCAGAGCAGTCTGGCAGCGACTTGTTCCTTATCTTTTATTGAGAACACATGCATGTGTACAGCCCCTAAAATCTTGAAGGAAGCTGAGATATTGGGAGCTGTTTGCAGGGTTGTCCCACTGTGGAGCTGCTTTAGCCGTCCTTGTGGATCTCGTGACATGGAGAGAACACTATGGTAAGTGGAAACTTCCCTTAAATTTAATAGAAATTTGCCTTTCAGGGGTCTCGGGCAGCTGAGTGACAGCCCTTGTGGAGCTGCATTGCTGGCAATGTCTATTTGGTGTAATCCGGGATAGCGGTTAAAGTCACAGGCCAAGTCACCACATTGTGGGATGATTTTGATAACTCGTTTATTTGCACGCCGGTCAGGGTTTCCTGGAATTTAATAACTTAATGGCCTGTTCTTATCTGTCTCCATGTAATGGGCAGGAAGGGGGTGGTGGTGTGATCTGGCCAACTCGGCTGTATGAGGAGGCGTTTTAAACATGTCACGAGTATTATCGCAGACTTACCAGAGACCCTAATGTCCAATTAAAAAAAATAATTGGACTGTTTGCTCCAATGGCCTGTCGTGCCACATAGTATTAGTCCTAAACTTATGGAAGGTTTGGTAGTTGAACGTCCCATCGTGCTTTAGTCTCCACCTTCTACTGAAGGTCCATAAGAAAGCCACTAATCCTCCAGGACGCCCCCATAGTCTACGGGATTGGGGAGACTTTGTGAGCAGGTCTGTTGGTTTTTACTTCTAAAGATGTGTAGAAACCCTTCCATCGTCCGTAAAAGATACAACAGATATGTTGAGGCCCCTCTAGCTTGATGAGGATGTGATTTTGGTCACGTGACGTGGAGTCCCAGTACACCTCCATATGCCACGACCACGGAGGGTGCGCATCTAGGTATTTTTTTGGAAATAACTGGTCTTGACTCGGCTCTTATAGAGTTTTTACTCTTTACTCCACTTTGCATTGACTCATTATTTTTTCACTTTTACGGACCACCTCTCATGGCTATGGGGGCGACTTGTGCACCCTCGTATAACAATTTGTTCCGGGAGGTGGTCCAACGTACATCTGGTCATGATGCGGTACGTCCGAGGTTGTGGTATATCGATGATATTCTTTTCATCTGGCAGGGCTCCACTTTGCATCTGGAGACTTTCTTGGAGGCACTTCACTGTAACGTAATATTAAACCCACTTGGAAATATAGTAAAACGAATGTTTTTGTTTCTTTTTTTAGATGTATCTGTTGTCAAGGGTCTTCACTGACGTCTACAGGAAGACCACATCGACCAACTCTCTCCTCCACACTACCTCCTCACATTATCCAAATGTCAAGGAGGCCATACCAACCGTCCAGTTTCTGAGGTTGCAGCGGATCTGTTCCAGTGAGAAACTTTGAGAAACCGACTGCTGACCTGACGCACAGATTCCAGTCACGGCTACAGCCACAGGGATATCAAATCGGGACACGAGAGAGCCGAGAACTCTCATGATGAGCTTTCGGTGAGTAAACCTAAACAATCGGGACGCTTTCATGACCAGGAACGGTTTGTCACCACTTTCAAACGTAACTGGATGGAAGTGCGTGACATTCTGCAGAAACATTGGCCAGTTATACGCACAGATAGGGTTTTGGTTAGCTTCTTGCCCACCCTTCCTTCAATCACTTGGGTAGATCTAGGATCTTGAGGAACATTTTAACGTCTAGTCATTAGGCCCCGGGTGCAGCAATAACCAATCCTATTAGTAGTCGAGGCCCCACATCATTTGATTGTGGCAATTGTGCTGCTTGTAGATACATTGTACGCACCTCTGTGTTTTGGAACTCCGCGAAAAAATAGGGACTATAAAACGGTCCACCACATCTCTTGTTTAACGGAGGCTGGTCCTTTACTTTGCCACCTGTCCGTGCGACCTCCTATATATGCGGGCATGACTAGCAGACCACTTAAAATACGGGTCTTGGAACATGCTTGCAGGATTGCGGCAGCAGCTAGTGCTGAAGATCTTGACTAACTGCAGCCCATTCCCCGTTCTTTCTGAAAATGTCACTCATGTAATCCAACAGAATTTAACCTCCCGGGGATAGATGAGGTTAATCTTGGGGGGAGAGATGCGGCTGGATCTGAGGAAAGAAACCAGGTGTATTGTGCTGCTGACCACTACTTCACCTTTTGGCCTGAACGAGGCTGTGAAGCTTTAAACCTGATTTACCAGCGCAAATTTTTATGTTTTTTGGGATATTTATGTTTTTAGATATTGTCTGTCTGCATTATTTATTTGTTTTGCTTTTGTGTTGTCTTAGTTTTTTGTGGCTGTGCCGGGGAGAGGCGAGTCGTGATGTGCTCGTGGATGAAGTATTCTCCTGATCTACAAATGAGAGCCCATTGTCCTCCTACAGCATACTGCATTCCCAGACTTGTTACTAATCTTTTTATTATTGTCTGTATGATGATTGTTACTTTTTTCTGTAATTATTTTGGGTTTTCAGTTTTCTTATATGAGGTTCTGCCAATTAATGTTTACATATAAGTGATGTCGGAGGTAGCTGAGGGCTTGGAGCAGACCTGATCGAGCGGGCGGGATCTAAACTTGCATCGGTCCCGTCCGTTTAATTCCTCAATAGCGACTGCCGCATCTCAGTGGTTTTAGAGGGAGGGGGCTCCTTCCTTCACCCCATTGGCACATGCGATGCGATCATGGGGTGCCGATTGTTTTTATGATAGCTGGGGGCCTAACAAAGGCCCCAGGTCTGCCTCTAGTGAATGCCTTTTAGGACATGCCAGAGTTATGACCTAACAGATGCTTATCAGTATTACACTGACGGGCAATAATACGCTGCAGTGTATTATAAAAGAGATCAAATGGTCGCATAGGAAAGTCCCCTAGTGGGACTAATGCCTCGTTCACATCAGCGTCGGCCTTCCGTTTATGGGTTCCGTTAGACCTTTCCGTCAGGGAACCCATGAAAGAAAAGCCAAACTGATTTCAATGGTTAGGGTATGTTCACACGCACTAATTGCGGACGTAATTCGGGCGTTTTTGCCCCGAATTACGTCCGAAAAATGCGCCTCGATAGCGTTGACAAACATCTGCCCATTGAAAGCAATGGGCAGACATTTGTCTGTTCACACGAGGCGTATATTTACGCGCCGCTGTCAAATGACGGCGCGTAAATAGACGCCCGCGTCAAAGACGTGACCTGTCACTTTTTGGGGCGTAATTGGAGCCGTTATTCATTGACTCCAATGAAAAGCAGCGCCAATTACGTCCGTAATGGACGCGGCGTTCAAGCGCCTGCACATGCGGTTACGGCTGAAATTACGGGGATGTTTCCTCCTGAAAACATCTCCGTAATTTCAGCCGTTACAGACGCTGCCGTGTGAACATACCCTAAGGCTTCCGTTGCAAATGGTTACAGGTTTTTTTCGCAGAAATAGCATAGTTGACTACGCTATTGTTTCCTTAAAAAAACGGAAGCTTTACAAATTGGAAACCATTTGCAACGAAAGCATTACCATTAAAATCAATGGTAAGCGTTGGTAAGACGATCCCAGGTGGGATTTGTTAGGGGTAGAGCAGCAGTGGCGAAAGGTATTGACCGTATTGGAGGGAGTTAAGCGTGATCCCCGGCCAGGTACCCGATCAGCGCTCTTGGCCTTGGATGCAGAGAAGGATTTCGATAACATACAGTGGGGATGGCTGGGGATGGTGCTTGACAGGATGCATGTCCAGGGAGCATTTAGTATCTTTTTGGAGGGTGTTTATGCTAATCCACAAGCTCACATCTGTACCCCAGGGTTTCTATCAGCCCCCTTTCAACTATATAAAGGGACTCATCAGGTTTGCCCCCTGTCGCCACTCCTATTTTATCTAGCGCTGGAATCTATGGCGAGGATTTTAGAGGAATCTACGTTTGCTTAATGGCATTCAAGTAGGGTCCTCTGCAGTTAAAGAGGCTCTGTCACCACATTATAAGTGCCCTGTCTCCTACATAAAGAGATCGGCGCTATAATGTAGGTGACAGCAGTGCTTTTTATTTAATAAAACGATCTGTTTTCACCACTTTATTAGCGATTTTAGATTTATGCTAATGAGTTGCTTAATGCCCAAGTGGGCGTATTTTTACTTTAGACCAAGTGGGCGTTGTACTGGTCGCAGCACCCGGGGTATGTAGGTGGTTCCAACATGGCGGTGCCACGTCTTTTCCCCGTGCACGGGCTCATAATTTCCCTTCTTATATATCCGGTTCTTTTATCATTCTGGCGAAACGCGCGTCGAGGCGTGGTTTTTGTACGTCCTCCATTTATTTTTTTCCAAGGACCTTCCCACCATGGACAACGGTATGTTGTCCGTTTCTATAACCGTTTTTTTTATTACTCGTAGCCATTTGGCATCTTTTCTCTACGTGCGCATGGCTCGGGTAGCATTTATTCAGTGTACTTAGGCAATCCCCATCCTCTGCTCTATATGTAAGTATTACTTAGTATCTTTTTCTAGCACACTAGCCCATAATATTTAGGTTGATCTTCCAGGGTCGGTCTTTTGTCTGACACTTTACACTCACCTAGGTCATCGTAGAGACATGTAGTTTTCGATATATGGCCTCCAGTTACACATAGATTCCACATTGATGCCCCTTTGCATTCGCTTAGCCTGGTATCCCTGGTCATTGGTGGGGTGATGGTTGCCCTTCATATATATTTTTGGGCATATTTTGTACTATTGGTCTGGTGTCCAGATATGTTATAACTGGTATTATCTGTCACGTATGTGCATATACATTGTTTCTGGATGTACTTTTTTCTGTGTCCTTGGACAGTCTGTTTCTATCTTGTCCTTATTTCTCCCTCACGCATTTTTTTTTGATATAATTATTTGATAATATATGTAATAAAGATATCATTTATATATCTATTGGGCGTTCTATTCTTCTTTTTTGGTTTGTCTGTAGGTTTTGCTGTCATGAAGGGCCCCTGATGGTCTAGTTAATTGTTGGTTGTCCATGTTTTAATGATCCATTTCACTGCAGAGAGGGAAACTACTTATCGTCCAGCAACCTCATCAGCGGAGGAAATGAGGCGCAAAATTATAATAACGTGTTTTATGTTTGTAATGCACATCTGTTCAGTGGTGATACAGGTAAGGCTTCTTACTCATCGTTTTGTTTTATCTTAAAGGGGAACTAAACTTTCAAAAAAACTTTTGACATGTCCGAACTTTTAATCTGTGGAGGTCTGAGCACTGAGACCTCCACCGCTCGCCAAAACTAAGCTGCAGTAGTGCTCGGATGAGCAGCTTGGCTTCTGATTTGGCTTTTTTGGGAAAGCCGAGCCAGTGGTGTATAAGCTCAATAGAAAATCTATGAGCCCGTAGACCACTCGCTCGGCTTTACGAGGAAAGCCCATCCGAAACTAAGCTGCTCACCTGAGCGCACTTCTGCTGCTTAGTTTTAGTGATTGGTGGTGATCAGAGTGCTTGGACCCACGCCGATCAAAATTTCTCACATGCCGCTATGACCTCAAACGTTTTTGAAAGGCGCAGTTACACTTTTTAAAGGGGTTTTCCGGTTTAAGCAAATTGTATAATTTTTAATTTAAAAAAAAAACCATTACATTTTCCGGTATCATTTTAGAATCAAAGTGTAGCTAAACGTTTGACAAACTTCTGACGTGTCATAGTGACATGTCAGAAGATTGGATTGGTGCGGGGTCCGAGCACTGAGACCCCCACCAATCTCTAGAATGAAGCAGCTGAAGTGCTCGTGTGAGCGCTCCGCTGCTTCATGTCCGTTGGGATTTTTTAGGAAAGCCGATGTATCGGTGTACGGGCTCATAGACTTTCTAGTGAGTCCATAGAGAGTTACATTTATTTCCGGAAATAAAGGGGTTGTTCCCTACTGGACAACTGATGACCTACCAACCGGATAGGTCGTCAGTATATCTTCGGTGCGGGTCCGACACCCGGACCCCGCACCTATCAGCCGCTCCGGTGGTCTGCTGTCTCTGGATGTTTATGTACGGAGCCGGAAGCAAATGGCTCCGTACATTGCATAGCGGCCGTGCTGCAGAACTGCAGCTCTGCTCTTATTCACTTGAATAGTACTGCAGCTCGGCAGCTATTCCGTGGCCGGATCAGACTGCTTCCGGAATGTATGTCCGGTGCTCGGAGGCAGCAGGAGCAGCTAAAGGCCTAATTCACACTGTGTTCGGTCCATGATATACGGTCTGCATGTCGGCCGCATTTCCCGGACTGAACACAGCGCCGGGCTGCTAGCATTATAGTTATCTACGACACTAGGAGTCCCTGCGGAACTACTGTCCTGTGCTGAAAACATGAATTACAATACGGGACAGTTTTCCCGCAGCGAGGCAGGGACTCCTGCCATCGTACGTAACTATGATGCTAGTAGGGTTCCTCCTGCACTGTGTTCGGTCTGGGAAAAGCTGCCGCCATGCGGACCCTCTATCACGGACTGAACACCGTCGTGTTAATTAGGCTTAATGGTGCGGGACCGGACCAGGTGTCGGGCCCCACACATCATATACTGATGGCCCATCCGGTGTATAGGTCATCATTGGTCTGGTAGTGGACACCCCCTTTAATTCCTCAACCCTTTTTTTTAAGATCTCTGCTTTCTGTTATTTAGGAGAAACCTTCATTATTTATGAGCCATGCACCTGTGTGTCCATCCCATAACCATGGACACGAAATCAGATGGAAGTAAACAATGACTGTTTCTACTGAATGACCACAAGCAGAGATCTTGAAAACCATGAGGAATACATACAGAAAGTGTATTGCTAAATTGTATATCTCATTAGTTTGCTGAACTTGGACAACACTTTTTTTTTTTTTTTTTTTTTTTTTTTTTAGAGCAGCTCCGATAGAAAAATTGTATCCTGCAACCCTAAACCCGTCTCGGGAAATTTTAGAATCACCCATGCCTCGCCTTTACAATACGGATCGCGCTCCCATTAATAGATCCATAGTGCATGTATTTAAAGTGCACTCATAAGCAGAGCCCTCATAAATAGAGCGAGCTAGATAGCTTCACTATAAACTGTGAGCAACAGCGTACCTCTAACAGTGCACTTGAGATAGTGCACCTATAAGCCAATGTGCCCACAGAAAACAGGTCCATTATGAATTGCGTAAGCTAGAGAGCACCCCTATAAATAGTACCAGACAGTGATTTTATGAAGTGCTGCTAGGGTAACCCATCAACAGTGTCCCCATTAATAGTGTAAACCGGACACTGCCGCTTTAACAGTACAGCCAGCGAGTGGTCTGAAAAATCATTCCAACAAAAGGGTACCCCCAATAAAAAAAAAAATGTAAGCCAGAGAGTGCCCCCTATATTCAGTACCAGCCAGAAAGCCTCCTGAAAAAACATACCTGCCTGACAGTACCCCATAAACTGCATCCTAATTAATAGTGTAAGCAAGAGACTGCCCCTAGAAACAGGGCCCCCATGGTGTAAGGCCGATGTACGGGGTAGTTGCGGTAAGATGGAACGAAGACCAGGCTTGATGGCGAAAGACGGTTTATCAAGCTACGCAGACTGGTACAACACTCCCACACGATCAACAGACACGTGGGGAGGCTCCTGCCCATCACCCACCTATACTATGGATCTACGCCGACTCTGGGCCTTCATTTGTTCTGCCATTACTTGCAGAATGTGTGCCCCACTGGGTTGTAGCCCACGCATTGAACCCTATTAAGCCTCAACAAACGCCTTTTAAAGACTAAGCACCCCCCCCCCCCCCTCCCAGGACGCGTCACCGAGCTTGTCTCGTTCCCGCTGCTGTTATGGCTCAGCCGAACGTCCTCTACTAAAATGGGGTCTGGGCCTTAAATCCAGGCACCACATTTAAAGTTACTGCAGTGGCGATTACTTACACCAGAAACAAGGCACGTTATACACAAAATAAATGACTACAAATCAAATGAGGCGCACAACTCTCCGCAACCAGTCTTCCTGCTGGATCTGCCGAGGAGAAAAGCAAGTGAACACAACACACTGCTTTTAAATAAACAGTACAATTTACAAATATACAGTGCAAATATATGTAACGAGTGAGCAGGATGGGGGGGGGGGGGGCACTCCTACATTCTAACACTCTCATAGACCTGGCAAGCCAGAGAGTACCTGATAAGCAGTGTCAGCCACAGCGTGCTCCCATAAACCGTGTCAGTCAGTGTGCCCCCCAGAAACAGTTTGTCAGGTAGTGCCCCTATAAATAGTGCGAGCCAGAGTGCCCCAATACACGGTCAGCCAAAGGGTGGCCGCATAAACCATGTCAGTCTGAGAGTGCCCTATTAATAATGTCAGACACAAGAGTGCTTCCATAAACAATGCGAGCCAGAGAGCGCCCCCCATAAATAGTACAAGCCAGACAGTGCCCTAAACGGTGTCGGACAGAGCGCCCCCACAAAGGGTGTTGGACAGAGAGCGCCCCCACAAAGGGTGTCGGGCAGAGAGCGCCCCCCACAAAGGGTGTCGGGCAGAGAGCGCCCCCACAAAGGGTGTCGGGCAGAGAGCGCCCCCACAAAGGGTGTCGGGCAGAGAGCGCCCCCACAAAGGGTGTCGGGCAGAGAGCGCCCCCACAAAGGGTGTCGGGCAGAGAGCGCCCCCACAAAGGATGTCGGGCAGAGAGCGCCCCCACAAAGGATGTCGGGCAGAGAGCGCCCCCCACAAAGGATGTCGGGCAGAGAGCGCCCCCCACAAAGGGTGTCGGGCAGAGAGCGCCCCCACAAAGGGTGTCGGGCAGAGAGCGCCCCCACAAAGGGTGTCGGGCAGAGAGCGCCCCCACAAAGGGTGTCGGACAGAGAGCGCCCCCACAAAGGGTGTCGGACAGAGAGCGCCCCCACAAAGGGTGTCGGGCAGAGAGCGCCCCCACAAAGGGTGTCGGGCAGAGAGCGCCCCCACAAAGGGTGTCGGGCAGAGAGCGCCCCTCTAACTGGTGTCAGGCGGAGAGCGCCCCTCTAACTGGTTTCAGGCAGAGAGTGCCCCTATAAACGGTGTCAGCAGGGCGTGCCCTCATAAACTAGAGGAGAGAGCAGTGTAGTGTCTGTATGTACTTGTATGCATCCTGGGTGACTGGATCAGATCTATAACAAAAAAAAGTCAGTGCCCCATAAACATTGTCAGACACAGAGCGCTTCCATAAACAATGTGAGCCAGACAGTGCCCCATACAGTGTCAGCCAGAATGCCCCTATAAATAGTGCAAGCCAGACAGTGCCCCATACAGTGTCAGCCAGAATGCCCCTATAAATAGTGCAAGCCAGACAGTGCCCCATAAAGTGTCAGCCAGAGGGAGCCCCATAAACAGTGTCAGGGAGAGATCACCCCATAGAGAAGAGAGAGCAGGGTAGTGTCTGTATGTACTTGTGTGCATCCTTGTTAAAAAGTAAACCCGCTATTCATGTTGACTTGTATTTCCTGACTATTTTACAGACATATAAATTCTGTAGTTTCTTGTAAGATATGCCGCATGAACAGCCCCTAAGACCAGGACTACGCGAAGCTATTTCCCACATGTGAGCCGCGATAAAATTGTGGGATTACTGCAATACAGCTTCAATGTTTCCCTATGAGATACAAGATGGGGGGCGACCTTGCCACCAACACAACAATTCTGATGTGGTGCTACGGGAAACGGTGAGGCTGTGGTAATTCCCCGATTTTTACTGCAATTCGCGTGCGATCAAATATGTATTTCTAGCCTTTACTATTTCATAGAGGTTGTCCCTCAACTTTTTCAGCCATATCTGTTTCTGGGAAATGGACAGACTTTTAACAATATTAGTCTAGGACTCCGTGGTGACTCAGAATGAAAACACTGAAGACGCACGGGAGTCGATGTAATGCCACGATTTTACCACAACTTCTGAGACCACCATTTTGACATTTGTGGGCTGCCTCATTCACTAGGCAGCATACCTCCCAACCGTCCCATTTTCCGTGGGATTGTCCCATGAAATAGACCTCAAAAGGGGGAGGGCTTATGTAAATGAACACCAAAATGGTCCTTCTGGGATTTTGTGGACCTTCCCGGGCAGATCGGGGCTTAAAATTCCTGTGAATGGGGTTTTAAACGTTGCGAGTTATGCCTAAAGGGGTGTGGCTTGTGGGCGCTCCAGGATGGATTTGAACACGGTTAAAATGTCATATGAATGGAGACTTAAATGTTGGTAGGTATGAGAAAGTATCCTATATATTTATGTAAATTGCAGTAATAATTTCACACTGGAGCAAGAATCTTATTAGCCATTTTCCATAAATTAAAGCTGGGCAGCTTGTCCATAGCAACCAATCGGGTCACAGCTTTCATTTTTCAACCTACACTAGAAATATGAAATATGGAACCTGATTGGTTGGAAGGAGATGGTCATTGTCGTGGAAATCCATCGCTCAAAATATATTAGACTGAAATTTATACGAGTCCCAACAGACTCTCAAGGCCAGACTCCATTAGTCAGTATCCTAATTAGGATATTTCACCGATATATATCGAGAGAGGAGAAGAAAACACACAGACTCGCTTATATGTTCAAAATGCTCCTCTGAAGGATTTATTACCAAACTCAAACTGTTAAACTGAAATTCAGAAGGGGTGTCGGCTTGAGGTTAACCAATCAGAGACAATGTAACAGTATTTGTTATTCAGTAAAAAGCATATCATAACGTACATCCCAGATACATCATTATAATTCTTCACACATTATGTTTACAGGTTTCTTATCTCTCTTTTGGACAGAATGTCCTCGTGGAGATGGGGGGAGACCTTTCTTCACGCATACTTGCCATCCCCCCATCTCACTCCCATCTCACTCCCTGTCCATCTTCACATGGGAACCAAGGTCAAAGATAAAACATACGAAATCAACATTACTTGTATTAAAGGAACAATGACTTTTCTATTCACTACAAAAGAACCAAGATGGGAACTCCAGACAAGATGGGAACTCCAGACAAGATGGGAACTCCAGACAAGATGGGAACTCCAGACAAGATGGGAACTCCAGACAAGACGCGGCTGCACGAAACTAAATCATTTACACATTATCATCACTTTCACATATTACATATCTTAGTAATTCAGCCTCCTGCTTGATCATTCACAATGTAATTTCATACAGAGAATATAAGCAAATAAATCATCCTTCACAGTCATAAAAAGTTAGTGCCCCTGGTGGTGATTGGGAAGTATAGGCAGCAGGCTCAGTAAAGCAGAAAGCTGTTGCTAAGGTTTCTGAGAGTGGGCGGGCCTGAGATATCACACCTGTGTCCAATAATAATAATAATCTTTATTTATATAGCGCCAACACATTATGCAGCACTTTACAATTTAGAGGGAACATGAAACAATATCAGACATTACATAGTGACAAAGTTCATTTACAATTCAAACCTGAGGAGTGAGGACCCTGATCACAAGAGCTTACAATCTATGAGGACATAAAGGAGACACAAAGTGTAATAGTGTTTGTTCTGTACAATGGTCCGGCCATCTTTTATACACATGCGGTGGTGACATAAAGCTGCATGAGCCGGTCACCAGCCAGTACCCGTGTATGACGGACATGAAGAGAAGGAGTGTGAGGGAATCTTATTCTGATGACTAATCTAAATGGAGGGCCATGGAAAGGAGTCAGATTAGGGAATGTTATAGGCCTGTCTAAATAGATGTGTTTTCAGGGCACGTTTAAAACTGTGGATATTGGGAATTAATCTGATTGTCTGGGGTAGCACATTCCAGAGGACGGGTGCAGCACGAGAGAAATCCTGGAGACGGTAGTGGGAGGTTCGGATTATGGAGGATTTTAATCTAAGGTCGTTGGCAGAACGTAGAGCCCGAGTAGGGTGGTGGACAGATGAGGCAGGAGATGTAAGGAGGTGCAGCACTGTGGAGAGCTTTGTGGGTGAGAGTAATAAGTTTGAATTTTATTCGGAAGGGGATGGACAACCAGTGCAGTGACTGGCACAGATTAGAGGCGTTGGTGTAGCGGTTGGTCATAAAGATGAGCCTGGCTGCTGCATTGAGGATAGATTGGAGAGGGGAGAGTTTAGTGAGGGGAAGACCGACTAGTAATGAGTTACAGTAGTCCAGACGAGAGTGAATCAGAGTAACAATGAGAGTTTTGGCAGTTTCCTCCGTAAGAAAAGAGCGGATTCTGGAGATGTTTTTGAGGTGAAAATGACAGGAGCGTGAAAGTGATTGTATGTGAGGAGTAAAGGAAAGATCTGAGTCAAAAATAACCCCGAGACAGCGGGCGTGCTGCCCAGGAGTGATGGTAGTGCCACACACAGAGATGGAGACATCAGGTTTAGGGAGGTTAGTAGAAGCAGTTGAGGTGAGGGAAGGCCCTAGACATGTCGCTGAGGAAGGGAGGGGATAGATACAGCCATGGCCGGCCTTAGCTATGTGGGACACGTGCGGTCGCACAGGGCGCCGGCCGCCATGCTGCAAGGGGGGCGCCAGTGGGTACGAGCAGAAGAGAGGAGAAATGTTCCTCCCTCTGCACTGCTGCGTGAAGTGAGCGCTGATTGGAGGAGCAGCAGGGGCTTCTGTCTGCTCCACCAATCGGCACAGCCTGTACTGCAGTGTCACACACACTCAGCACCTCACGCAGCTCCTTCCTCCTCTGCTGCTGCCCCAGTGAAGACTCCTCCACGGAGCTCCAGAGTCAGGTAAGAGCAGCAGCTTTAGCTTAATCTATGTTTATTTATGTGCTGTGTGAGGGAGGGGGAGAGAGGGGGCTTTATGTGCTGTGTGAGGGGGAGAGAGGGGGCTTTATGTGCTGTGTGAGGGGGAGAGAGGGGGCTTTATGTGCTGTGTGAGGGAGGGGGAGAGAGGGGGCTTTATGTGATGTGTGAGGGGGAGAGAGGGGGCTTTATGTGCTGTGTGAGGGAGGGGGAGAGGGGGGGCTTTATGTGCTGTGTGAGGGAGGGGGAGAGGGGGGGCTTTATGTGCTGTGTGAGGGAGGGGGAGAGAGGGGGCTTTATGTGCTGTGTGAGGGGGAGAGAGGGGGCTTTATGTGCTGTGTGAGGGAGGGGGAGAGAGGGGGCTTTATGTGATGTGTGAGGGGGAGAGAGGGGGCTTTATGTGCTGTGTGAGGGAGGGGGAGAGAGGGGGCTTTATGTGCTGTGTGAGGGAGGGGGAGAGAGGGGGCTTTATGTGATGTGTGAGGGGGAGAGAGGGGGCTTTATGTGATGTGTGAGGGGGAGAGAGGGGGCTTTATGTGATGTGTGAGGGGGAGAGAGGGGGCTTTATGTGATGTGTGAGGGGGAGAGAGGGGGCTTTATGTGATGTGTGAGGGGGAGAGAGGGGGCTTTATGTGCTGTGTGAGGGGGAGAGAGGGGGCTTTATGTGATGTGTGAGGGGGAGAGAGGGGGCTTTATGTGCTGTGTGAGGGGGAGAGAGGGGGCTTTATGTGCTGTGTGAGGGAGGGGGAGAGAGGGGGCTTTATGTGATGTGTGAGGGGGAGAGAGGGGGCTTTATGTGCTGTGTGAGGGAGGGGGAGAGAGGGGGCTTTATGTGCTGTGTGAGGGAGGGGGAGAGAGGGGGCTTTATGTGATGTGTGAGGGGGAGAGAGGGGGCTTTATGTGATGTGTGAGGGGGAGAGAGGGGGCTTTATGTGATGTGTGAGGGGGAGAGAGGGGGCTTTATGTGATGTGTGAGGGGGAGAGAGGGGGCTTTATGTGATGTGTGAGGGGGAGAGAGGGGGCTTTATGTGCTGTGTGAGGGGGAGAGAGGGGGCTTTATGTGATGTGTGAGGGGGAGAGAGGGGGCTTTATGTGCTGTGTGAGGGGGAGAGAGGGGGCTTTATGTGATGTGTGAGGGGGAGAGAGGGGGCTTTATGTGATGTGTGAGGGGGAGAGAGGGGGCTTTATGTGATGTGTGAGGGGGAGAGAGGGGGCTTTATGTGCTGTGTGAGGGGGAGAGAGGGGGCTTTATGTGATGTGTGAGGGGGAGAGAGGGGGCTTTATGTGCTGTGTGAGGGAGGGGGAGAGAGGGGGCTTTATGTGCTGTGTGAGGGAGGGGGAGAGGGGGGGCTTTATGTGCTGTGTGAGGGAGGGGGAGAGAGGGGGCTTTATGTGCTGTGTGAGGGGGAGAGAGGGGGCTTTATGTGATGTGTGAGGGGGAGAGAGGGGGCTTTATGTGATGTGTAACAGGATGTTTTTTTGTTTTTTTTAAAAGATCGATTTTGTGGGGGAGGGGAGACTAGGTTAGAGGTACTTTGAGTGTGTATTTTTTACAGATCGATTTTGTGGGGGAGGGGACATTGCCCTAAATCCTATAGGAGTGGGGGGATTCTTTATAAATGTATTTTGTGAGGAGGGGGGACTTCTGTATAGTTTATTTAGTGGTGTAGGAGCTTATTATGAATCATGGGGGAGGGGAACTTAGCGTTCTGTATGGGGAGAAAGGATTCTTTAGGGAACGGCCACACGGAGCGGCCCTCACACTGTCGCAACGTGGCCAACAACCGCGCTGGCACTATGTAGGAGCGGCTGTCAAATACCTCGTTAAGGGGTATTCCGGTTACATTCACACGCGCACTGCCGCTCCATTCATTCTCTACGGGAGCGCCGGACATAGCCGAGTGCAATGTTCTGCTTTTTCCGGCGCTCCCATAGAGAATGAATAGGAGGTAAGTTGTTGTAATTTGCAAAATCGTGTGTCCATAAAGGGTGTATTAACTCCCTTTTTTTTGCGTCATTTATGATGTGTACGCTGTAAAAAAAGATAATTAATGTGAGGCGCGAGGTGTGATGCTGAATTTAACCTCCATGTGCCTCACATTAATAGTAATTAACCCCATCATGTACCTCACACATTAACCCATTATGACTGAGAAACATGATGGGGTTAATTACTATTAATGTGAGGCACATGGAGGTTAAATTCATCATCACACCTCGCGCCTCATCAGAAAATGGAAGAACTTTTTTTTATTACTGTTGGCAAAGTATCGTTTTGGTATCGAAATTGCAATACTACACGAAGTATCGGTATCGAAGTCCAAATTCAGGTGTCGTGACATCCCTACTACCTACAAAGGGGCTGTGTGGCATGACCTACAAGGGGGCTGTGTGGCACGAACTACAAGGGGCATCTGTGAGTGGCTGGCTGATGGTAGTTTTACTGTGAGTGGACGGGCTGATGGTAGTTTTACTGTGAGTGGGGGCTGAGGCTGATGGTAGTTTTACTGTGAGTGGGGGGCTGATGGTAGTTTTAGGGAATGTGCACACACACTAATTACGTCCGTAATTGACGGATGTATTTCGGCCGCAAGTCCCGGACCGAACACAGTGCAGGGAGCCGGGCTCCTAGCATCATAGTTATGTACTGTCCCGTACTGAAAACATGATTACAGTACGGGACAGTTGTCCTGCAGCGAGGCAGGGACTCCTAGCATCGTACATAACTATGATGCTAGGAGCCCGGCTCCTTGCACTGTGTTCGGTCCGGTACTTGCGGCCGAAATACGTCCGTCAATTACGGACGTAATTAGTGTGTGTGCACATACCCTTACTGTGAGTGGACGGGCTGATGGTAGTTTTACTGTGAGTGGACGGGCTGATGGTCATTTTAGGGTATGTTCACCGTAATTTCAGCCGTAATGGCATGTGCAAGCGCTATTCGCTGCGTCCATTACGGACGTAATTGGAGCTGTTTTTCTATTGTCAAGGGAAAACGGCTCCAATTACGTCTCAAGAAGTGACAGGCTTTTCTTTGACGCGGGCGTCTCTTTTACGCGCCGTCTTTTGACAGCAGCGCGTAAAAAAAATGACCGTCGGCACAGAACATCGTAAGACCCATTCAAATGAATGGGCAGATGTTTGCCGACGCTTTTGAGCCGCATTTTCGGACGTAATTCGGGGCTAAAATGCCCGAATTACGTCCGTAAATAGTGTGTGTGAACCCAGCCTTACTGTGAGTGGGGGGCTGATGGTCATTTTACTGTGAGTGGGGGGCTGATGGTCATTTTACTGTGAGTGGGGGGGGGGCTGATGGTCATTTTACTGTGAGTGGGGGGGGGGCTGATGGTCATTTTACTGTGAGTGGAGGGGCTGATGGTCATTTTACTGTGAGTGGGGGGGGGCTGATGGTCTTCAAGTGGTTTCCACCTCTGACCTCCAATTGAAATTAACAGTAGGAAGAAAATAGCTTTGGCGCTCTTTGAGCTTTTTTTGCTGCGTCTTTTGCATTCGCTTCAACGGCTTAAAAAAAACCGCTAAAAAAACCCCATCAAATAACGCTGTCAATTCAAAAGCAGATTTTTTCTGCCTTACAAAAAACGCTGTGTGAACATACCCTAAGAATGTAGTGCTTATTTTTAGCTATTTTCTGTCTTTCTCCAAACTATTTTTGGTGGGGGGGGGGCTTAGGAATTTTTTTTTGTCCAGGGGTGGCTCAAGTCCGAAAAGGTTGGGAAACTCTGTAACAGGCTACAGCGGCACCTGCAGCCTATGAGGCGCATAGACAGGATCCCTGCGCAGTCGGCGTGATAACATCTCTGGATCAAGCCGGCCTACGCAAGGATCCTGTCAGGTGGAGGTGGGGGGCAGTATGGCACTGTCTACAATGGGGAGGTGGGGGGCACTGTGTACAAGAGGGAGGTGGGGCTGTATAACACTGCAAGGGGCAGATGGGGGGCTGTATGGCACTACAAGGGGCAGATGGGGGGCTGTATGGCACTACAAGGGGCAGATGGGGGCTGTATGGCACTACAAGGGGCAGATGGGGACTGTATGGCACTACAAGAGGCAGATGGGGGCTGTATGACACTACAAGGGGCAGATGGGGGCTGTATGACACTACAAGGGGCAAATGGGGGCTGTATGACACTACAAGGGGCAGATGGGGGCTGTATGGCACTGTCTACAAGGAGGAGGTGGGGGATTATGGGACTGTCTACAGGGAAGCTGTACGGCACAATCTACAGGGGGCACTTTCTACTAGGGGGCTGTGGGGGCATTATACTCTGTGGAGGACATCATACTGTGTAGGTTCACTACAGGGGGCAATATAATGTGCGTGGCACTTAGGGGGCATAACACTGTGTAGGCACAATTAGAGGACAAAATACTGTGTCCTTGAAGGCGTTAGAATATATTACATTATTAAATATTATTATTATACTGTGTGTGGGGCACTAAAGGGGCATTACACTGTGTGGGGGCACTATATAGGGTATTATACTGTGGGGAAGAATTATGCTTTTTTATGGGGCATTTTTTATAATGGCGTGGGGCGCCGAAAGATAATTTCGCACGGGGCGCCATCTACCCTAAGGCCGGCCCTGGATACAGCACTAACGTGGCAGCGGCAGATCTAGCAGGTACTGAGCAGGAGATGACGTAGTGATAAACTCCATAATGGTTGTGGACAGAGCATTAGCCTTTCTTCACCCGGGGCAAAGGTTCAGTTTGCCACAATAGCCCTCTTGTCTTAAAGGAGTTGTCCCAGGGTTGGAAAAACATGGCTGCGTTCTTTCTAAAACAGCGCCACACCTGTCTGCAGGTTGTGTCTGGTATTGCAGTTCAGCCCTGTATGGAACCAACCTGCAATACACAACCCATGACAGGTGTGGCGCAGTTTCTTGACGACGTCAGACGTGTTTTTCTAATCCTGGACAAATCCTTTAATGTCCTAGTCAATTCATAGTGACTTGTTGGTGCCCCTTCCCCGGACTACATGCCGCGCCAGCCCCCTCGTAGCTGCACCCTGGATATTGAGGTCACATGTCGGGACCTTTAACGTACTTATTGGCAGAGGTTTAGCTGCGTTTTCCCTCGTCTATGGCAATTATTCATGCCCTGGCCCTGTATCTAAATAGCTTGGCAGAGTGGCTCGCTGGTGCCCTCCTGGCACCCGGGACACATGCTTATCTCCTTTCAAGCTACGCACTGCTGGGTGGCAACTATATGATATACAGGTGCTGATTAGCTGAATGTATAGTGCAGCCAATCAGGACGTGTTGTCCATACAGGCGCTGTATCTGTTTTTCTGGTCCTCAAATTAAAGGGACTGCAGCACGAGAGCCTCCGTAGTGACCCCTCCAGACCCCTGCCTGTGCCGAAATTGAAATGTACAACACAATTGTCTCGTCGGTAGTGCGACAATTGTGTTGTACATTCACCGGGCGCCGAAGCTAAATCTGGGCCCCACCTACAATTTGTCATAGTAATATTAGTGTCTTGTATTGCAGAGGGACCCCTTAGGCACCAGGGCCCGAGTGCATCTACTACTCCTACACCCCCTATAGCTACTCTTCTGTCCCGATGTGTAAACATTTGCATCCCAGCCTGGTCAATATACGAGGTCATTACTTGATAATAACTTATATTTCTCAGGATGAAGACACAATTCTGCCTGGGACTGCTGAGGACTGCGCTCCACCTCATCTGCTCCATCAACTTTGGTAATGAAATCGGAAAAGCTTTGGGCCCAGTTGCATTTTTTTTTCTGCTTCTGATCCTGCATATAATTAAAAGAATAGAGACCATGTATCATACCTCCCGACGTAAGAATCCTCATTCGCGGGAGATTATTAACTCCTTGCCCCGCTAGACACAGAAACGCCCACAAAACCGCCCAGAAACGCCCACTGTCGGGGCATCTTTACATAAGCCCTATCCCCTTTTGAGGTCCGTTTCAAGGAACAATCCAGCAAAAAATGGGACGGTTGGGAGATATGCATGTAAAGACTCAAATCACCATCTACATCAATATCTACATCCATCCTGACTTGAATAGTGGATGTATAGAAATGGATATTGATGTAGATGGTGATTTGGATCCACACAAGGTCTCCATAACAGCACCCCATGTAACGGTAATCATTTACATTGTATCTGATCTGTCAGTTCTTCATTTACATAGTATCTGATCTGTCAGTTCTTCATTTACATTGTATCTGATCTGTCAGTTCTTCATTTACATTGTGTCTGATCTGTCAGTTCTTCATTTACATTGTATCTGATCTGTCAGTTCTTCATTTACATTGTATCTGATCTGTCAGTTCTTCATTTACATAGTATCTGATCTGTCAGTTCTTCATTTACATTGTATCTGATCTGTCAGTTCTTCATTTACATAGTATCTGATCTGTCAGTTCTTCATTTACATTGTATCTGATCTGTCAGTTCTTCATTTACATTGTATCTGATCTGTCAGTTCTTCATTTACATTGTGTCTGATCTGTCAGTTCTTCATTTACATTGTATCTGATCTGTCAGTTCTTCATTTACATTGTATCTGATCTGTCAGTTCTTCATTTACATTGTATCTGATCTGTCAGTTCTTCATTTACATTGTATCTGATCTGTCAGTTCTTCATTTACATTGTATCTGATCTGTCAGTTCTTCATTTACATTGTATCTGATCTGTCAGTTCTTCATTTACATTGTATCTGATCTGTCAGTTCTTCATTTACATTGTATCTGATCTGTCAGTTCTTCATTTACATTGTATCTGATCTGTCAGTTCTTCATTTACATAGTATCTGATCTGTCAGTTCTTCATTTACATAGTATCTGATCTGTCAGTTCTTCATTTACATTGTATCTGATCTGTCAGTTCTTCATTTACATTGTGTCTGATCTGTCAGTTCTTCATTTACATTGTATCTGATCTGTCAGTTCTTCATTTACATTGTATCTGATCTGTCAGTTCTTCATTTACATAGTATCTGATCTGTCAGTTCTTCATTTACATTGTATCTGATCTGTCAGTTCTTCATTTACATAGTATCTGATCTGTCAGTTCTTCATTTACATTGTATCTGATCTGTCAGTTCTTCATTTACATTGTATCTGATCTGTCAGTTCTTCATTTACATTGTGTCTGATCTGTCAGTTCTTCATTTACATTGTATCTGATCTGTCAGTTCTTCATTTACATTGTATCTGATCTGTCAGTTCTTCATTTACATTGTATCTGATCTGTCAGTTCTTCATTTACATTGTATCTGATCTGTCAGTTCTTCATTTACATTGTATCTGATCTGTCAGTTCTTCATTTACATTGTATCTGATCTGTCAGTTCTTCATTTACATTGTATCTGATCTGTCAGTTCTTCATTTACATTGTATCTGATCTGTCAGTTCTTCATTTACATTGTATCTGATCTGTCAGTTCTTCATTTACATTGTATCTGATCTGTCAGTTCTTCATTTACATTGTATCTGATCTGTCAGTTCTTCATTTACATTGTATCTGATCTGTCAGTTCTTCATTTACATTGTATCTGATCTGTCAGTTCTTCATTTACATAGTATCTGATCTGTCAGTTCTTCATTTACATTGTATCTGATCTGTCAGTTCTTCATTTGTGCTTACAGTTTCCACCATTGCCGTCACCAACCAGACCATCTTCCGTTCCAGCTGTTACATCTTTCACTTCCACTCCGTAGCCGATGCGAAAACATGGCCGCAGGCATCAGCCGTGTGCTACAGCTCTGGGGGCGCTCTGGCTAGTGTTGCAGACAGTGAGGAGAACACATTTCTTGCAGGTGGTTATTAAGTATTGGTCTGTTTCCCTATCATCCTGAGCAGGTGTATCTAATCCTATCGTGTGTGATACTGTCTGCTGAACCGCTGCATCTAAGCCTATGATGTGTTAGGGTATGTTCACACGGCTTATTTTCAGCCGTTTTTCGGGCCGTAAATGGCCGAAAAATCGGTAGCGGAGCGTTTCCAAACATCTGCCCATTGATTTCAATGGGAAAAATGGCGCTCTGTTTCCGACTGGGCTTTTTTTTTACGCAGCGGTTTTGAAAAATGGCTGCGTAAAAAAACGGCCGCGAAAAAGAGCTGCATGTCACTTCTTGAGACGTTTTTGGAGCTGTTTTTCATCGACCCTATAGAAAAACAGCTCCAAAAATGGCCGTAAAAAACGCCACGGAAAACGCGAGATGCTAAAAAAAAACGTTCCCTTGAAAACAGTTCCGTATTTTCAGACGTTTAGTAATGTTTGAACATACCCTTATAATGTCTGATGAGTTGGTGTATCTGAGGCTATTGTGTGTGATCCTGTCGGCTGATCCGGGGGATCTAAGCCAATTATGAGATACAGTCTGCAAAGCCATGTATCTAAGCCTATTATGTATGATACTGACTGCTGAGCTGGTGGATCTAATCCTATCATGTGTGATATTGTATCCTGAGTCACTGTATCTAATCCTATCATGTGGGATACTGTGTGCTGAGCTGTGTATCTAATCCTATTATGTGTGATACTGTCTCAGAGATCACCCCCAGCACCACATCCTCCAGCACGACATCCCCCAGCACTGCACCCCCCAGCACTGCATCCCCCAGCACTGCACCCCCCAGCACGGCATCCCCCAGCACCACATCCCCCAGCACTGCATCCCACAGCACTGCATCCCCCAGCACTGCATCCCCATGCACTACACCGCCCCAGCACCGCATCCCCCAGCACTGCATCCCCCAGCACTGCACCCCCCCAGCACCGCATCCCCCAACACTGCATCCCCCAGCACCGCACCCCCCAGCACTGCATCCCCCAGCACTGCACCCCCCAGCACGGCATCCCCCAGCACCACATCCCCCAGCACTGCATCCCACAGCACTGCATCCCCCAGCACTGCATCCCCATGCACTACACCGCCCCAGCACCGCATCCCCCAGCACTGCATCCCCCAGCACTGCATCCCCCCAGCACCGCATCCCCCAACACTGCATCCCCCAGCACCGCACCCCCCAGCACTGCATCCCCCAGCACTGCACCCATCCCCAGCACTGCATCCCCCAGCACTGCATCCCCCAGCACTGCATCCCCCAACACTGCATCCCCCAACACTGCATCCCCCAGCACTACTTTCTCCAGCACTGCATCCCCCAGCACTGCATCCCTCAGCACCGCATCCCCCAGCACCGCATCCCCAGCACTACATCCCCCAGTACTGCATCCCCCAGCACTGCATCCCTCAGCACTACATCCCCCAGCACTGCATCCCCCAGCACTGCATCCCTCAGCACTACATCCCCCAGCACTACATCCCCCAGCACTACATCCCCCAGCACTGCATCCCCCAGCACTACATCATCCAGCACTGCATCCCCCAGCACTGCATCCCCCAGCACTGCATCCCCCAGCACTACATCCCCCAGCACTGCATCCCCCAGCACTGCATCCCTCAGCACTACATCCCCCAGCACTACATCCCCCAGCACTACATCCCCCAGCACTGCATCCCCCAGCACTACATCATCCAGCACTGCATCCCTCAGCACTGCATCCCTCAGCACTGCATCCCCCAGCACTACATCCCGCAGCACTACATCCCTCAGCATTGCATCCCCCAGCACTACTTTCTCCAGCACTACATCCTCCATCACTGCATCCTCCATCACTGCATCCCCCAGCACTGCATCCCACAGCACTTCATCCCCCAGCACTACGTTCTCCAGCACCGCATCCCCCAGCACCGCATCCCCCAGCACCGCATTCCCCAGCACCGCATTCCCCAGTACCGCATTCCCCAGCACTGCATACCCCAGCACTACATCCCCCAGCACTGCATCCCCCAGCACTACTTTCTCCAGCACTACATCCCGCAGCACTACATCCCCCAGCACTACTTTCTCCAGCACTGCATCCCCCAGCACTGCATCCCCCAGCACTATATCCTCCAGCACTGCATCCCCCAGCACTGCATCCCCCAGCACTGCATCCCCCAGCACTGCATCCCCCAGCACCGCATCCCCCAGCACTGCATCCCCCAGCACTGCATCCCCCAGCACTGCATCCCCCAGCACTGCACCCCCCCAGCACTGCACCCCCCCAGCACGGCATCCTCCAGCACGGCATCCCCCAGCACTGCATCCCCCAGCACTGCATCCCCCAGCACCGCATCCCCATGCACTACACCCCCCCAGCACCGCATCCCCCAGCACTGCACCCCCCCAGCACCGCATCCCCAACACCGCATCCCCCAGCACCGCACCCCCCAGCACTGCACCCATCCCCAGCACTGCATCCCCCAGCACTGCATCCCCCAGCACTGCATCCCCCAGCACTGCATCCCCCAGCACTACTTTCTCCAGCACTGCATCCCCCAGCACTGCATCCCCCAGCACTACATCCCTCAGCACCGCATCCCCCAGCACTACTTTCTCCAGCACTGCATCCCCAGCACCGCATTCCCCAGCACTACATCCCCCAGCACCGCATCCCCCAGCACCACATCCCCCAGCACTACATCCCCCAGTACTGCATCCCCCAGCACTGCATCCCTCAGCACTACATCCCCCAGCACTGCATCCCTCAGCACTGCATCCCTCAGCACTGCATCCCTCAGCACTGCATCCCCCAGCACTACATCCCTCAGCATTGCATCCCCCAGCACTACTTTCTCCAGCACTACATCCTCCATCACTGCATCCTCCATCACTGCATCCCCCAGCACTGCATCCCTCAGCACTACATCCCGCAGCACTATATCCCTCAGCACTGCATCCTCCAGCACTGCATCCCCCAGCACTGCACCCCCCAGCACTGCACCCCCCCAGCACTGCACCCCCCCAGCACTACTTTCTCCAGCACCGCATTCCCCAGCAATACATCCTCCAGCGCTACATCCCCCAGCACTACATCCCCCAGCACTACTTTCTCCAGCACTGCATCCTCCAGCACTGCATCCCCCAGCACTGCATCCCCCAGCACTACTTTCTCCAGGACTGCATCCTCCAGTACCGCAGCCCCCAGCACCGCAGCCCCCAGCACCGCATCCCCCAGCACAGCATCCCCCAGCACTACTTTCTCCAGCACTGCATCCCCCAGCACCGCATCCCCCAGCACTACTTTCTCCAGCACTACATCCCCCAGCACTACATCCCCCAGCACTGCATCCTCCATCACTGCATCCTCCATCACTGCATCCCCCAGCACTGCATCCTCCATCACTGCATCCTCCATCACTGCATCCCCCAGCACTGCATCCCCCAGCACTGCATCCCCCAGCACTGCATCCTCCATCACTGCATCCCCCAGCACTACATCCCCCAGCACTGCATCCCCCAGCACTGCATCCCCCAGCACCGCATCCCCCAGCGCCGCATCCCCCAGCACCGCATCCCCCAGCATAGTGAGTGTTCTGTACATCTGTACTTGATAATTTCCGTAGAACTCCGACTTTACGACTTGAATCTTTGTATCGCCGGCCTGACAATATTCTGACTGCAGTTTATTTTTAGTTGTTGATGTTCTGGAGCCAAAAATAGATTTATCTTTTCCATAGAACTAATTATATATTCATCTTCTAACAGAGAAACAAATAATAATTGAATATGTAACATACACGTAACGAGCTTTATATTATGTAGAAATCCCCAGTAAATCCATGATTCATCCTCTGCCAAGATGCTAAAAGTCCTATGCAGCCATTCATTAATATTTCATGTTTCCTAGAAGCTGGGTGGCAGCTACTATGGCCGCCAGTGCAGTCCCCTTTGGTGCTGTCACCCAGCTTTCCCAGAGTCTAAAACAGCAGGATTGTATCGCTGTATAACTAGGCAGATTCATCATTCAGAGTTCTAGGGAAAGCTGGGTAACAACCCGTGGGATCTGTAATGGCGGCCATATAAGCTGTCACTCAACTTTTCCAGAAACAGATATAAATTAGAAACAGCTGAATGTCATTTTTAACAACTTAGGGCTCATGCACTCGACTATTGTTGGATTTATTTTTCGAGCACATCCCACATGAGTGTCAGAACACAAGGTTTCCCAGCAGAACATTGCCCAGATCATCACTCTGCCCCCGCCGGCTTGTCTTCTTCCCATAATGCATCCTGGTGCCATCTCTTCCCCAGGTGGACGACTCACACGGCCGTCCACATGATGTAAAACGTGATTCATCAGACCAGGCACCTTCTTCCATTACTCCATGATGCTCGTGTGCCCATTGTAGGCGCTATCGGTGGTGTACACATTGCACCATGGGCGCTCTGACCAGTCGACGGCTACACAACCCCTTATACAGCAAGCTGCGATGCTCTGCGTGTTTTGAGACCTTCCTATCATAGCTGATGGTAGATCATAGCTCATGGCTGCTGATTGGTATATATTACTGATTTCTTTCTCCTTCAGATGCCTATCCTGAAGACAACTGGAATATGTGGCTCGGTCTTAAGTACGATACAAGCTGGAAATGGGATGATGGGTCAACTTCTAATTTCTTTGCATGGCAAAACAGTATGTTATATGTCTAATTCCTTCATTTTATATGTATAATAGTCTTCTCATCTCAGTACGTGACTGAAGGTGTAGTGGATAGGTGGCGCTGCTCAGTATAATATCTTACTTTGTGGTTTTTCTTTTCTAGGGGGCGCTGTGTCAAATGAAAATGGATATTGCGCGATGATGTATTTGATGCCTCGTGTTCCCTCTCGTCATAGCTATTGGGCCAGTCAGTCTTGCTCTACGTTGTCACAGACCGATCCCACTGGATTCATCTGCAAGTCTGATATAAGTAGGCGTCCAATATTTATTAGTCAGTGACTGGGTATTGGTGTGAGGTAGATGATGATATTGCAGAGCAGCATCCTATTGTTTTAAATGGGCAGCATTTACCATATAAGCAAAATCAACACATACAATATCCTTTGTATCAGTGCCTCACCATTTTCAAGATTTCTGTGCTTGCTGTCATTGAATGGGAACATTCTGGTTTATATCCAGAATACTTCTCACAGCTGATGGTTTGCTACAATTGTACCCAATCAGTCTTTGTGAGCTGAATACAGCAACAGTACAATCTTACACATACATTTTACATGCACTGATATATTGTATCAGCCTGGTGTCCTAACTATTTAGCTGACAAAGAATTGTCTTAACTGGATACAATTATAGCAATTCCTTAGCTTAGTTGCTTATCCTTGGGTTTCATGCACACAGTTATTTTGTGTGTAAGGACACGTACAGCAGTACCCAGCCTGCACTCTGGGTCCACCATAGAGACCTCTGGTTCAGTATGTGATCCATCCATGTGGAAAAAAATTGTGGCATGCTCCAAGTGTAAAATTGGAGGCCTGCAGTAGTACAGAATGTGCCACAGAATTCTATGGGAGCTATATTCGGGCCTGTTGTATGGGAGCTGTATATGGGTTTGAAATATGGCCATGTACATGGGGCCTTAGAAAAAATAAATAAAAAAAATGGCAGGTCCAATTAGCTTAGAGCATTGTACAGAGTTCTCAGGTTAAAAGGGGTCATGCACATTGGCTCCCTGCCAACCATAATCCTATTTCACGGTAGTCATGGGGTGGGTAGGATAGACAGATGTACCCACCAGGAACGAAAGATAGGAACTCCCACATATACCCATTGGTAGAGATGATCCAATCATTCACATGATTTGAGCCATTTTTTAAATCGACCTGAGACTCGCCTGGCATTAGGATAAATATAGCAAGTTTGAGCTTCTCATAGTGATTCGATTTATCCATTATATTCTAATAGCTGACAATTTGGTGGACAAGGAACGCCAAAAAAACAAGTGGATGGATTATTGGCTGTTTATTGGGGCTGTTGAACAGCGATGACCATGTGTTTTTTTAGTGGCAGGTTCCCTTTAAATATTGGCCACATGACGGTAACAATTTCACATATATGGGAATGATCTCACGTTGTGATTTCCTTTTTCTCTTCTAGAATTTTGCAACCTGGATGCCACAACCTCTTACCAGATGACCGGCGGACTTGGCGTCTACTCCACCATTGACATAGTCCTGTCTGTTCCAGAGAATTCAACCTGTAAGATTGTCCTTAAAGAAGCAAAACATTCTCCTCCAATCCTCCTGCTGAATTTGATCAGTACCGCCATGCAGATCACAGGCAACGCCTCGTCCTGGTTTGGGGGTCTCCAGGAAGACAATCTGGTCACCGTCCAGAACTATTACACAGAATTTGTATGGGGAATTATAATATTCCCATCAGGGGTGACCAGTTATATTAACTACCAAGAACATCTGACAATCCCCGGGAACCAAGAGTCTTACTTCAAGTCTGTAAATTTCCTTGAAATCAGCGGGGGAAAAGTTACTGGAGCCTCTCTAGGTCAGGAGATTCATTGATTCCTATCAGTATTCAGTATTTGGGGGTGGGGGGGTGCAGTGCTGGGGGATGCGGCGCTGGGGGATGCAGTGCTGGGGGATGCGGTGCTGGGGGGATGCGGCGCTGGGGGATGCGGCGCTGGGGGATGCAGTGCTGGGGGATGTAGTGCTGGAGGATGCAGTGATGGAGGATGCAGTGCTGGGGGATGTAGTGCTGGGGGATGCAGTGCTGGGGGGGTGCAGTGCTGGGGGATGTAGTGCTTGATTCCTATCTGTTCTCAAACCTATAGCTCTCCAGCTATTACAGGACTATAACTCCCATCATCCCTGACAGCCAAGGGCTACTGCACCTGGCTAAAACACAAGGGCAAAGGTGTAGCTTGAACTCCTGGTCCACGGAGAAAAAGTTATAACTGGGCCCAGACGGAACTGCCACATGCCATGTTTATGGAATATGTCATCCAAATCTATAGTGCCCACTTATGCCACTTATTACAAGATGGTCTGCAAGTCCCATACATATATGACCAACCTCCACTAACTCTATTACTATACCACTGCTGCCGTAGGGCAGGTGGAGGGGTCCAGGTGATGATGGAAACTTTATATAGTATGTGAGTATGTAAATCTAGTTTGAACCTTGGGGCCATGTTGCTCTTTTATTTTTGTTCTTTTTTTATATTCCTGCTTTTGAGTGTGGCATTGACATTTTTTTTAGACACACCTGTAAATAATCCAGAAATGTTTTTAACCTGTTCCGTAGGTTTGGGTTGGGTCTTCTCCTAAAGTGTAAATTTAGTCTTTGCATGTTGTATTCGTGCTTAGTTAGATCTGTTTCTAGGAAAGCTGGGTTGTTGTCACCCAGCTTTACTACTGTGGTGAATGGCAATTGTGGCTAGTTAGACAGCGATCTGTTCCCTTACTCCTGTATGGCAGCATGACTAGCCAGGTTTGCTGTTCCGGAGTCGGGGTAAACTAGTGAACGACCCATTATGGAGCCGTAACGGCGGCCATATTGGTTGTCATCCATCTGTCCCATAAGAAGATATACAGTAACTTAATAAAATATTAAAAGACTTGACAGAGAACGTCTTAAAACCCTTTGTTGTGTTTCCTTGCAGGATATCTTGGCTCTTTTGATATGCACTTTCCTATTGGACCTGATAATTATCTGCGACTGGAAAGAGCCATCCATACCTACCTGACCAGCTTCACCATAGCGGTGTGGATTAAAAGCACTAATCCTAACAGCATGATGTGCGTCTGTAGCTACTCGCTGAAATCCCGGCCAGCAGAGCTTGCACTTTTCACGTTGTCTCCCACTGGGCTTTCCGTACAGCTAAAAGGGTGAGCAAGAGGACGTTACATTTTTTTTCCCCTCCTTGGCTCATTGTACTCATGTTGTTTTTAAAGGTATATCTATCCTTGACTGTACATTAAAGCTGACACCAATATCCCATAATAAATGGCAGGGTTTCCAACCTGGGACTTTAAAGCTGTTGAGAAACTACAACTCCCAGAATGTCCGGACAGCTGGTTGTCAGAGGTTGCTAGGAGTTGTAGTTTTGCCAAGGCTGGAGAGTCATGGGTTGGGAACTATTGATATGAGGTATAATGTACCCTCTACAGGTGATTATTAAAAGTCATGTTGGAATTCTGTGACCATATAGAAGTATACGGTCACAGATCCACATGCATGTATTCTGAATAAGGAAAGGGGAATAAGCCACCGCCAGACACCACAAAAGCAATAAAAAAAAAAGAAGAAGGATCGGGCATGTTTCTATCCAACTGCCCGATCCTTCTCTTCACCGACATCTGCTGTCGGGGGAGAGTCGGGAGTCCACCATACAAATTAGATGCTCGGCAAGTACGGCCGATATTAAAGGGGTTGTCCACGCACGAACAATTGATGACCTATACACAGGATGTTCATGTCGGAAGCAGATGGCCGCTATTCGGTGACCAGAGCCGAGTTGCAGTATTCAAGTGAATAGGAGCTGAGTTACTGTTCTGCAGCACGGCCGCTATGCAGAGTACAGAGACATCTGCTTCTGGTGCCAAATACTGAATACCCTGGATAACATTTGGCGCCCTCGGAAGCAGCCGGAGCAGCTCATCGGTGCGGGGTCCGGGCGTCGGACCTCCATCGATCATATACTGATGACCTATCTTGTGGATAGGTCAACAGCTGTCCGTACCTGGACTACCCCTTTTAATCTAATATGTATAACCACCTCCCATGTCTGGTATCGCCCCCTACAGGACTGGTCAAGTTTAACATCTCAGAATCTGTGCACGGTCATTTCAGAACTCTAGCCATGGGCACTGTTGGCACTATTGGAGGGGCTGATTATAGTGGGTATAGGGATAGATGTGTCACATCCGGATAATAAAGGGCCCTATATAAGGTATGTGATCATTGCTTTCCATGTTTTACAGAACAGTCATACTGAATGGCACGACCGGGGTGCTCCTGGATAATAAATGGCATCACATAGCTCTGTCAGTGACCAATAATCCTTCTGGATCCCAATATTCAGTGTTCCTCGATGGCTTGCCATGGAGCCCAGATTATGTAAACATTGCTCAATTCGAGAAGGTAGGGATCTCTATCGGAGGGTCGCTGGTTGTGGGACAACTGGAATTAACAGAGGGAGGTAAGTTCAATTTCTACTATGGACTTTACCATTTGTTAACCTAGGGGGTTGAATATTTTTACAACTGCTTTACAATAGCCTTTTTTTTAAGGTATATTTAGCTAGGGGGACAATCTGAGAACGCAAGACGCTGAGAACCAATGCGGCAGCTATGATGGCCGCCATATTGTTTGTCACCCAGACACAGAACAGAAATATATAAAGAGACTACAGATGATTTCTTGGTATTACAGGGAACTATTACTTTAGTTTGCTTCATCTATTGGTGTCTCCTTCTTCCTGCGTAATTTACAGGGGGCTTTCAAGCAAACGCTTCCTTCACTGGCGACATTAGTGAACTTAATATCTGGGATCACATCCTGTCACCCATTGATATTAAGCTAGTGGCTTCTACAAAGGTGCAGCCGAAATATCCCGGAAATGTTGTGAGCTGGATGTCTTTAAGAGACGGAAAGAGCCGAGCTGTCCAGATGTTTTCTCCTGGAGCAAAGAGTGGTGAGCAAATAGAAGTGGGTACAGGATTTAATGGATAAAAACTAGGCCACTTTATTCTTAAAGGGGTTGTCTCAACACAGATTATCACATTACTATGAGAGCCGCAGCAGAATCCACTGACCGCCATGTGTCCAACATTGGAGACCCCCAGCAAAGGGTCCGAGACCAATACTTTGAGTCCAAGGACTCTGGACTAAATGGTTCTCCAGAAAGAAGGTCCTGGGGTTGTAAGGCTATTAGTCTCAATGGCCCATGACCTCAATTGAGTGGCCCTTGGTTACATGCTGTGTGCCCTCATCCGGTGCTTACTAAGCATATTTTTCCAGTGCTGTATTAGTCCCTTTCTTTTGTTATTATTCCTAAGGAGCATTTCTTAAATTGTATATCCCTTTCCTCCCTCAGATGCACCCTTCATGTGGTTCGGCCTATTATACTCCATTGGCTCCTCTACTTATCTCTGTATAAACGGCTCCACTCAGAAGCTCTACATGGAGTCCGCGCTGGAGAAATGCATCAATAACTCTTTCTGGGCCCTTCAGCAGAACGGGAGACTCCGCAACATCATGATCCCTGCTTCTTGCATCAAGGTAAATTGCTATAGGTAAGTGACAACTGTGGCAGGTATAACGGAGGACACGCTGGTTGTCAACCAGTAAATAGAAGTCCTTGAGTTGTCAGCTCCAAAATTGGTAGTCACCGAGCTTTATTAGAATCCAGACCAGCAAATCTGCCCAATTATGCAGTAACCACTCTTCTAGGCAGCGAGACTGAGAAAGCTGGGTAACCAGTCAGGTGGCAGGTGTAATGGCGGCCACGTCGGTTGTCACCCCACTTTATTATTATCTCTCTTTATTTTTTTCGCACCAGGTTGAGGCTTCAAACACATTACAGGTGACGACGGATTGTACTGACGATCTATCAAGCTCGTTTCGACTGCTCCGAGATGGTCGTCTACAGAACGTGAACTCTGGGTCATGTTTGATTTACTCGAGATACTTCATGAGTGCTGAGCTCCAGAAATGTTCTTCATCCTCTCTCTATATGACCCTCATAGAAAGTACTTACTTTGATATATATCTACTATTTACTTCATCAGTACTTTTGTGTTTTGAGAGATCACGTTTGAAGCCTAGAATTGAAGTAAGGGGAGATTCACACGAACGTTGCGTTTTTGCGCGCGCAAACAACGCAGCGTTTTGCGAGCGCAAAAACCATTTGACAGCTGCGTGTGTCATGCGTGTCTGATGCGCGGCTGCGTGATTTTCGCGCAGCCGGCATCATAGAGATGAGGCTTGTCAACGCCCGTCACTGTCCAAGGTGCTGAAAGAGCTAAATCTTTCAGCACCCTCGACAGTGAATGCCGAACACAACAGCGAAAAACCTGTAAAAAAAAAAGATAAAGTTCCTACTTACCGAGAACTTCCCGGCCGTTGCCTTGGTGACGCGTCCTTGGTGACGCGTCCTTGGTGACGCGCCTCTCTTGACATCGGGCCCCACCTCCCTGGATGACGCAGCAGTCCAAGTGACCGCTGCAGCCTGTGATTGGCTGCAGCCTGTGCTTGGCCTGTGATTGGCTGGAGCTGTCACTTGAACTGAAGTGTCATCCCGGGAGGTCGGACTGCAGGAAGGAGACAGGAGTAATCGGTAAGTTAGAACTTCGTTTTTTTTTTACAGGTTAATGTATTTTGGGATCGCAAGTCACTGTCCATGGTGCTGAAACAGTTTAACTCTTTCAGCACCATGGACAGTGACTATCTCCTGACGTCGCGTACCGATAATTTTTTTGCCAGGATCGGCCAAAACGAGTTTGGCCGAACCCGGTGAAGTTCGGTACGCTTGTCCGGCTTCGCTCATCGCAAAGACACTCCGTTTGGATGTTCGGAAACAGAAAAGCACGTGGTGCTTTTCGGTTTTCATTCATCCTTTTCACTGCTGTTGCGCGAATCACGCTCGTCCCACGGAAGTGCTTCCGTGTGGTGCGCGTGATTTTCACGCACCCATTGACTTCAATGGGTGCGTGATGCGCGAAATACGCAGAGTTATTGAACCTGTCGCGCTTTTTGCGCAGCAGACAAACGCTGCGCAAAAAGCACGGACTGTCTGTACTGCCCCATAGACTTGTATTGGTCCATGCGTGCCGCGTGAAAACCACGCGGCCCGCACGGACCGAATACACGCTCGTGTGAATCCCCCCTAATACCTACTGTAGTTAGAGAGCTATTCCAGCTAAAATCCTATATAAACCTGACTCCTGAATGGCAAATCTTAGTTATGAAGTGATACATCCCCCTGACTTTCCCTGTACTGCTGCATAAACAAATAGTTTGCCATTTAGGAAAAGCGAGGGACATCCCTTGTTGGAGCTGTAATGGCGGCCATATTAGTTGTCACCTCCCGTTTTCTAAGAAACAAGCATAATTAAAGGTACTCTCACACGGCCCAACCTGGGCTGTCTAAACGAGCGCCGATCAACGAGACAGATCGTTGATCGGCGCTCGTTTGCTCCTTTCACAAGGAGCTATGTATGGGGACGCGCGCTCGTTACTCCGATCGCTCGTCCCCATACATTATTATCATGTTGGTGATTATCGGGAACAAGCGCTCTGTATCGATCGTTTGCACAATAATTGGCCGGTGTAAAAGGGCCTTAAGAAACCGCTTAAAGGGGATGTCCAGGCATGGGGCAGTTTTTCATAATTTCAATAGTTTTCAAAATTTATTATTTCCGTCTTATAGATGCCCCGAAATAAAGAGCTCTGTCAGGTGACAGATAATCTTCAACATTTTTCTTTGGCAATATACAACATTACAAGCTGTATAGCTCTAACGGCTGCTCTGGATCCGGATATTACACCCAGAAACATAGGATGGGGGGAGGTTACACAGATGTGATATATGCCCTGGATTGTGGGTGCCAGGGGGAGCACCAACATGCCATTTTGCCTTGACCAGTGTAATTAGATATAGGGCTGATACAGCAAACTATTTCCCCCGGGTGACGGAAAACCTAGCTACGGCTTTGACTACTTCTCAGGGACGTTGATTTCTTAATGTAAACATTCATCTTGTCTGTTTTTCCACATAGATATTTATTGTCCCAAGGCAGATGGATGGAGACAGTGGAAGAATAAATGTGTGTATATTGATCCTCAGAGATCTCTGAATTGGAAGGATGCACGAAAATTTTGTCAAAATTTTGGAAGTTCTGATCTCATTACATTGAACGACATGGACAAAGTGGTACGTAAATACAGGACTTGACTGTGGCCGGTGCTGACTTCATTACCAGTAGCATTGTATATGGTTCTATAAATGAGTAGTTATATAGCAGTATAGAATCGCATATGTGCAACTATGTATCACAATTATAATTCATCTACAACTACAATGTGGTTAAAGGAGACCTACCAGAAGACATTTATTAAAGGTCCTTTACATGAAAATTTGTGAAACCATGTCTTGTTTCTATGCTGGGATATGAAATCATGATATTACAGGCCCAAAGCCTTAGGCTGCACTACTGAGAGAATCTGATGACAATGAATCTGTCATGTGCAGTGTTGTCATAGAGACCTTGTGTAAGTCCAAATCATCACGTACATCCGATGTGACTTGAATAGTGACAAATATGAGCGTGTATGTGTGAACATTGATGTGTATAGTGATTTGAGCCCTTACAAGGTTTCCATCACAACACAGCACCTGAATATAACTATGCAGGTAAAATGTATGAAACGAAAGTTTCTTTCTTTTTTACAGAACTGGATAAAAAGCTATATCAAGAGAAACAGCTGGATTGGTTTAAATGATATTGAAAGTGAAGGCAATAGAGTCTGGACGAATGGTGCCCCTTTATTCCCCACTCTACATCGGTGAGACTGTATGAAGACCTCGCCAGAAAAAATAAGTGTTGATATTAAGTATTTTGGATAAGGTTTAATTTGGGTTTTTTATCAGCAACAGCGCCACTGCAGTTCATGGGCAATGTGTGGTATTGCAGCTCTGCCTCACTCAAGTGAGCAGCAATACCAAACACCGCCTATGGACAAGAGTGGCACTGTTTCTGGGTAAAAAACACTTTTTTCCTAATGTCATACAACGCCTTAGTTGTGTATTATTTATATCTGTTTACAGGAAAGATAAGTGACAGCCAATATGGCTGCCTTTACAGCTCCGACAGGACTTGTGACATAGCTCTCCCACAATCCTGAATGGCAAATCTGCCCATTTATGCAAAAATAATTCCCTTACTCCAGTATTGATAATGCCAACTAGGAATATTTCACATACAATTGGAAAGCTGGGTGACATCCCATGTGGCTGTAATTGAGGCCTTATTGGTTTCCACCCAGCTTTCCCAGAACCAGATAAAAGATAATGGTTGAAAATGGAAACAAACATTTCATGTTAAGTCGTGGTCTGATTGATAAACTGCTTCTCAATATTATTCTAGATTGATGGTGTTTGGCTCGAGTGGAGACAGAAGCCGCTTTGATTGTGTATCAATGCAGCCTGGTGGTTTCTGGGCAGATGCCGACTGCAACCAACAGATGGGATTGGTGTGTGAATCACCTGCAATGAATGGTACGTTTAATCCCAAATTAAAGGGGTTATCCAGGATTACAATAGAGGATCAGCTATTTTCCAGAAACAGCACCACTATTGTCTATGGGCTGTGTTTGGTATTGCAGCTCAGCCCTATTCAAGTTAAAGAGGCTCTGTCACCAGATTTTGCAACCCCTATCTGCTATTGCAGCAGATCGGCGCTGCAATGTAGATTACAGTAACGTTTTTATTTTTAAAAAAACGAGCATTTTTGGCCAAGTTATGACCATTTTCATATTTATGCAAATGAGGCTTGCAAAAGTACAACTGGGCGTGTTGAAAAGTAAAAGTACAACTGGGCGTGTATTATGTGCGTACATCGGGGCGTGTTTACTACTTTTACTAGCTGGGCGTTGTGTATAGAAGTGTCATCCACTTCTCTTCACAACGCCCAGCTTCTGGCAGTGCAGACACAGCGTGTTCTCGAGAGATCACGCTGTGACGTCACTCACTTCCTGCCCCAGGTCCTGCATCGTGTCAGACGAGCGAGGACACATCGGCACCAGAGGCTACAGATGATTCTGCAGCAGCATCGGCGTTTGTAGGTAAGTCGATGTAGCTACTTACCTGCAAACGCTGATGCTGCTGCAGAATCAACTGAAGCCTCTGGTGCCGATGTGTCTGACACGATGCAGGACTTGTGAGTGACGTCACAGATCTGCACTGCCAGAAGCTGGGCGTTCTGAAGAGAAGTGGATGATACTTCTCATCAGAACGCCCAGCTAGTAAAAGTAGTAAACACGCCCCGATGTACGCACATAATACACGCCCAGTTGTACTTTTACTTTTCAACACGCCCAGTTGTACTTTTGCAAGCCTCATTTGCATAAATACGAAAATGGTCATAACTTGGCCAAAAATGCTCGTTTTTTAAAAATAAAAACGTTACTGTAATCTACATTGCAGCGCCGATCTGCTGCAATAGCAGATAGGGGTTGCAAAATCTGGTGACAGAGCCTCTTTAATGCTGCAATACCAGATACAACCCATAGAGAAGAGTGGCGCTGTTTCTGAAAGTAAAAGAATATGCTTTTTTTCCTAATCCTGGACAATCCCTTTAACGTCTTGATCTTGGTTAGTTTTTGTAGATAAACAAAAAGTGATAGCCGTATCTTTACCTTATATTAACAGAGGCGTTTATCATCATGAAGGGCAAGTACTTTTATGGGACTTTGACGACTGAAGACACTTATTCCGATCTTAAAATTGCTCAGCAGTACTGTGCGGCACTTGGCATGGGGTGTTTCGCTGTGGTAACAATGCATGATGTCCATTATTTGTATTTTGGATACCATTTTGCAAATCTGGAAGACCCTGCCATAGATATCAGTGCAGTAACATATGTAAAATCACGTAAGTATTTAGTTAAGGAAGCTCAATAAAAGAATCAATAGGATAGCATTATACTGTGTAAACATTGGTACGGTGCCAGTATCAGACGTTGGTTGGGTGGTAGTATCAGATACTGGTGAGGAGCTGGTATCAGACATTGGTGAGGAGCTGGTATCAGACATTGGTGAGGAGCTGGTATCAGACGTTGGTGAGGAGCTGGTATCAGACATTGGTGAGGAGCTATTATCAGAAATTGGGGAGGAGCTAGCATCAGACATTGGTGAAGAGATGGTATCAGACATTGGTGAGGAGCTAGTATCAGACATTGGTGAGGAGCTACTATCAGATATTGGTGAGGAGCTAGTATCAGACATTGGTGAGGAGCTAGCATCAGACATTGGTGAGGAGCTGGTATCAGACATTGGTGAGGAGCTGGTATCAGACATTGGTGAGGAGCTGGTATCAGACATTGGTGAGGAGCTGGCATCAGACATTGGTGAGGAGCTGGTATCAGACATTGGTGAGGAGCTAGTATCAGACATTGGTGAGGAGATAGAATCAGACATTAGTTGGATGATGGTATCAGACATTGGTGAGGAGCTAGCATCAGACATTGGTGAGGAGCTGGTATCAGACATTGGTGAGGATCTAGTATCAAACATTGGTGAGGAGATAGAATCAGACATTAGTTGGATGATGGTATCAGACATTGGTGAGGATCTAGTATCAGATATTGGTGAGGAGCTAGTATCAGATATTGGTGAGGAGCTAGTATCAGACATTGGTGAGGATCTAGTATCAGACATTGGTGAGGATCTAGTATCAGATATTGGTGAGGAGCTAGTATCAGACATTGGTGAGGATCTAGTATCAAACATTGGTGAGGAGATAGAATCAGACATTAGTTGGATGATGGTATCAGACATTGGTGAGGATCTAGTATCAGATATTGGTGAGGAGCTAGTATCAGATATTGGTGAGGAGCTAGTATCAGACATTGGTGAGGATCTAGTATCAGATATTGGTGAGGATCTAGTATCAGATATTGGTGAGGAGCTAGTATCAGATATTGGTGAGGAGCTAGTATCAGACATTGGTGAGGATCTAGTATCAAACATTGGTGAGGAGATAGAATCAGACATTAGTTGGATGATGGTATCAGACATTGGTGAGGAGCTAGTATCAGATATTGGTGAAGAGCTAGTATCCGACATTGGTGAGGAGCTAGTATCGGACATTGGTGAGGAGCTAGTATTAGACGTTGGTTGGGTGGTAGTATCAGACATTAGGCGGGTGGTAGTATCAGACATAAGGCGGGTGGTAGTGTCAGACATTAGGCGGGTGGTAGTATCAGACATTAGGCGGGTGGTAGTATCAGACATTAGGCGGGTGGTAGTGTCAGACATTAGGCGGGTGGTAGTATCAGACATTAGGCGGGTGGTAGTATCAGACATTAGGCGGGTGGTAGTATCAGACATTAGGCGGGTGGTAGTATCAGACATTAGGCGGGTGGTAGTGTCAGACATTAGGCGGGTGGTAGTATCAGACATTAGGCGGGTGGTAGTATCAGACATTAGGCGGGTGGTAGTATCAGACATTAGGCGGGTGGTAGTATCAGACATTAGGCGGGTGGTAGTATCAGACATTAGGCGGGTGGTAGTATCAGACATTAGGCGGGTGGTAGTATCAGACATTAGGCGGGTGGTAGTGTCGGACATTAGGCGGGTGGTAGTATCGGACATTAGGCGGGTGGTAGTATCGGACATTAGGGAGGAGATACTGTTTTGAATTGATGATGAGGTAGACAGAATGCAGACAGTCAGTAAATTGGCAGTAACTGGTACTTTTATATGCATAATCCTGCCCAGGTTGTCATCCAGGATACTCGGGGTCAGCCTGCCAGTCATTGTGCCCCGTGTGTGAGTATGGGCTGGAGTGTAATCCAACCACCAATCTTTGTGATGGGAAAATATTTTATCGGAAGGATCCTGATGGGGGTGAGTGTCACGATTACTAAATATCCCGACCTCTTCTTGTAGCATTTTATAACTGAATGCTCTTGTTTCTCTGCAGTGTTCTATCACATCCAGTGTCCTCCATTTCATGGTTGGAGCTTTTTATCCAACACCTGTGTCCAAATAGAGTCCAAAACCTCCAGACAAGAAGCTGATGAGCTCTGTAAGAGATTCCTATTTGCAGAGGCAAAAGAGAGATGGACACAGGACGCGGTGAGAGTCAATTCACAAAGATCTGTTTGGTTTTTCTTCGGAATGTAAGAGCTCAATGGGCTTTAAAAAGTGACAACCACCTTAGCAGACGACAGTTGTCACTTCTCCCCCCCACTCCTCCTGGTAGTTCATACAAAATGCTCAGCAGGGGTGGACAACGAGCACAGTAGAGAGCGCCTCCTAGGGTAAAAAGAATATGAAATAAGCGCTGCATGATTTTTAGGGACATTCCGAATGGGATAAATCAGAGGGTAATAAGCAAAATAATGTTTGGAATGTTTTTACCCCATAACCCAGCAATGATTAGGGCAACGTTGACTACTGTATCTGTTTTGAGAAGAACACTCCATTAATTCTAAATCTCAGTGCTGTGCAGTCTTGTATTACAGATGTCACTAAAAGAGGAGGTGACTCTGGAAAGGAATGTCCTACGGTGCCCAGGTGGAACTGTGAGAGGCCGATGGGTACGTCCTATTTTATTAGCCCATACAGTAACTAAGGATGCTTTTATATTGAGGTGCGATTTGAAGGGGTTTTCCAGGATTTTATATTTAAAGCCTATACTTAGATTATTCCATCAGTGAGTGACTGCTGGGGGTCCAAACCCAGGGGCTCCCATCAATCAGTGTCTCCGCTGCAGTGCCAGGCACATGTACATATGCTCTGCTGTGTCTAGAACAACAGTGACGGGGCCAGGGCACTCCTGCAAGTCCCCACCGAGCACTCATTGATGGCCTAAACTAAGCATACTCTATTAATGGAAAATCCTGGAAAACCCCTTTTAAGAGGACCGGTCACCTCTCCTGACATGTCTGTTTTAGTAAACCTTTTGTATTCCCCATGAAACAACAATTCTGAAGCATCTTTTCTTAGAACTCTACGTTGTGCTGTTCCTCTGTTATTCCTCCTAGAAATTTATGAATAAGTAGACAACTGGGGTTTTACTAGTTGGGGGTGTGTCCCTACACAGATAGACAATGTCCAATCAATGCTGACAGTGACTGTATGGCCACGCCCCTGGGAACACGCAGTTGACAATTTATTCATAAATTTCTAGGAGGAATAACAGAGTAACGGCACAACGCAGAGTTCTAAGAAAAGATGTTCCAAAATTGTTATTTCCCCCACAGGGGCTTACAAAGATTTACTAAATTACACATGTCAGGAGAGGTGACAGGTCCTCATAAATAGAGAATATACTGAATAGGCTCTCTCCCCGATGCACCACCTGCATGTCCCTTTCAGAAAAATGGTGTACCCCAAAACTTTGATTTGGGGAACTGTACAGAGGCTGGTCTGCACGACTGCTGGTTTAACCCTTTATGGCCAGCTGATGCCCTTTTTTAAAGTGTCAACATTCTTATGTTTTTGGCGCTTCAGAGATACATTTGGGGAGCAGTCCAAAGAAAAGTGTAGGCGTGGTCGATAGTGACCAATCAGATTCCAGTTTTCATTTCTATAGTGCAGAAGAATAAATACAAGCAGCGATCTGATTGGTTACATTGTTATGGGCAACGACCTTCCCCCTAAATACACATAAATAAACCGCACTGTATTCAGTAACATCTCAGACGCATCTGCTTTTTTTTTTTTTTTTTTTAACCATTTTATATAAATGGATCCGGCAAGAATTGACTCCACGTTGATCATTTTATTCTGTTTTCCGTGTGTCCTATCAGACTCTGCATTTGCTGTTTTCACTGAGAAGATACTGATCTCAATAACGGGCGCAGCTCTGTGGTCAAAGAAATCCCTTGTGGAGGCGCAGGACGCTTGTTACATGATGACTACCAAATGCACCGGGATTGTTGATTGGAATGGCAATTACTATGCCGTGAATGGGACGGTTATTGTGGACAGTCCAGGATCAGCCGCAACCCTCTATGTAAAGACAGGTAGGACCAAAATATGCGACGGTTGGGGAGACTATTCTTATAAGAACAAGTTGGTGCTCGCTGACTCTTCTTAGAAGTCTGGCCAATAGCTCGTCTATCACCTGTAGCTTAGTCCACCTGCCACGTGCCAGGGCCCTTTCACATAACCGTCAGCCCTTCTGACCAAAACCAAAGGGCTCCTTGGCCAAAATCCTCAAGATCTATTCAGGGCTTATCCATCTACTAGTACCTGCGGGCTGCGGCCCATGATCACTCTTAAAGGGAATGTGTCGCTAGAATTTATTTTTAGTTAAACAATTAGTATTTGAGTGATTACACATTGTTTTAATTTTTTCACAAGTCAGGAAATATTATAAATTAGATTCTAATTTATAACATTTCCATGTGCTGGGCACTAGAGGGAGCAGTTCCCAAAATTGCAGCATGGTCAATGTGGTAAAGCAACCTCACTGCTTTATGCTGCAAATTTGCGGTAGACACACTCTCTAGTGTCCTCACACAATCCCCCCTCCCTTATTCTGGCTAGTGCCAGAAGGAGGGGGTTGAAGATAGGGTGAAGATACGCAAACCAGATTTTTACAGACAAGTGGATCCTTGGGCCGCAATCGGTTTGGTGCTGGCTACACTGAGATGGGGCGCCTCAGGAATCTCCCCGCTCCTTACTCTTAAAGGGGCTGTCTGCGCACAGGGCGTTTTATACTGATGACCTATCCACAGGAGCGGTCATCAGTATATGATCGGTGAGGATACGACACCCGGAGCCTGCACCGATCAGCGATTCCAGCTGCCTCCTACACCGGACATTTTGCAGTGGTCAGTGCCAGACGCAGATGGCGCCAACCACTGTATTGCAGCCGTGCCATTTACTGGAATAGGACCAGAGCTGCAGTACAGCCGCTATACAGGGGTTGCAGCCATCTGCTTCCAGCACCGATCACTGCAAATCTTCCGGTGCCGGAACAGATGATCGGTACGGGGCCTGGGAGTCGGATCTCCACTGATCTCCACTGATCTTATACTGATGACCTATCCAGAATGTATGGACTTTCCCGGTTGGATTACCAGGAATTCCCTCTTCTCTCCAGGCGCTCCATAGCAGCTGCTTGGGTGCCTCTCTTGTTGCCATCTTGTCGCTCTACCTCTGTTTTTTAAATAAGTGCCCCCCCCCTCCCCAGATTTATCTCCTTCGTATGGAGCCCCATTACTTGTTACCTAAGCTCAGATCTTGTTTTATTGTTTTAGCTTGTGCTCCGGGATTTTTTGGCAAAAACTGTGAAGAGCTGTGTCCTCCATGTCACCGGCCTCAGATGTGCAATCCCATCATAGGAGCCTGCGACAGTTTTCTCCGATGTGTTCGGAGATATTCACTTTCCTGCGAACATGGTAGCTGAAAGTCTCATTTATGTTTCCCATGAATTAAGGTATTTATGTTTTTATGACAATTGTGTCTTGTTTTTAAGGCCTCATCAGCCTCAAGTGTCCTCAGGGTTCAGGATGGTGGTTCTGGCGAGGCCACTGCTACTATATACAGACCACGGATACCAAGACTTGGTTGGAAGCTAACATGGCGTGCAGACGCTTTAAAGGAACCACGTTTTTGGTTATTGACAGTTCAGAAGAGAAGGTCATTTACAGTCAATGCTCCCGTCATATTTTTGGATATAATACATTCATAAGGCTGTCTTGGGGCACAAATTTTACATTATCTCTCTACTTTACTTTGGAAGATGTGGATCTCTGCTATGATCTCGGGGAAGAGCTGGACAGGGCTCAACGACATTGATAACGATGGAAAATGGACATGGGCAGAAAATGATCCAGCAGACATATCTGTTCCATGGTCAGTATTTTGTACCTTTAGATTACTTTTAATGCTTTTAATTAATTTGTTTTCTGGTTCCTCGTGCGTTAAAGAAAAATAAAAAATGTGTCATTTATGTTTTACATCACAAAAAAAGTAAATGGCTGCAGTGAATATTCTTACCACAAGGTGGAGCTTTAGGTTATTGCATTACCATGCTATATGATGTGCATGTCTAACTTTCCCCTAACAGCTCACCGTGTGGTCAGGGATGGAACTGCAAGACCAAAGAATACAAGAAACAAGCAAGACAAAATGATGTATTTTGTAAAAGTTATATGAGGGCTTATACACACCAATACATTATAAACAAAGTCCATTTAAAGTTAATCTTCCTTTAAAAGCTTGTTCCCATCTTATTAAGTGATGGCATATCGCTAGGATATGGCATCACTTTATGATCGCTTTGAGCCCAACCTCTTGGATACCCACTGATCCTGAAGATAAAAGAGCCGCCGCTCTGATGTAGCGCTGCGTTCCCATTCTAAGTTTCCATGCCCTTGAATGGGGTCGTGTTCCAGTTGGCCGGGGGGTGCTGTTCTAGGAAAAACAGGGAAGGGGACGCAGCGCCAAATCAGCACTGTGGCCCCTTCATTTTCAGGATTGTGAGGGTCCCAAAGGTCCAGATTCCCTCTGATCATAAAGCGATGGCTTTTTCTACACACATTATGAGGATAAAAGGAACCCGAACCCTCTAGTTTAATCAGTAGAGCCAAGAGGGTTAGGTGTTGGTTCCTTCCTGCTGGGTACTACTTAAAAATTGGGGGGGGGGGGTATTTAATAAACGCAGATGCCCCCACTAACATTTCCTTAATAGGGCATTGGGGGGCACTTGGGGAGGGGGGTTACTAGTGCCTAGAAAACCCACTTGAACAAAACCAGGGCTGAAATGCTTTCTGTCGCCACTAGGGGGAGCTCACTGCATATGAATTTATTATTGAGTTCATTTAGAGCTGTAAAAATTCCTATGCAGTGAGCTCCCCCTAGTGGCAGCTGCAGGACAGAGTGGAGAGCGGCTGCAAAGATCGTCTCTCGCGCTGCAGGATCCAGCACATCAGGCGCTCTGATCAGCTGATTTTCAGAGAAACCCTTCTAATAAAAAGCAATTGTCAAAAGCAGACAACCCCTTTAAGGGTCTCTCTGGGGACAGATTTCCTTTTAAAAGAGAAAATGACATTATAATAACTTTTTCGGTGCCAGTATAACTATCCGGTGTCTTGCAGGCTTAGTGATGTGAAGTCCAGTCCGAGTGGCTGCATAGAGCTGGATACTACTGGGAGTCTCGTGTCTCAAGTGGATTGTACGGCCAAAAGACCCTGGATCTGTGAGCGAGATGAGGGTGAGGAGTACATTCTAGGCATACCGAGGCCTTAACCTAAAGAGCTGCAGGACCTGTCCCTTTAATAATGGGGCAGTGGATGATATATTACATTAACTGGGCAGATGTTTTGCTCAGGACATTAGGAAAGCTGGGTTTCTGTGGATGTTGTATGGCAACCATATCGGTTGTCACCCAGCTTTCCCAGATAGATATACATAAGACATGGAGAAATATAACGAATAAAATCTGACAGATGAGAACAACATTAAGGAGTTATAGTTAGTCGGGTTTTCTTGATCTGGGGGTAAATCCTCTCTTGTTTCCAGTTATGAGATTTCGAGGAATTGCTTTGACTTGTGTTTTGCAGCCGTGGATTTATTCCAGGAGATTCCAGGCCACGCTCTTCTCATACCATTCATTTACAACTCCAGTACTTTGTATACCCTTGCGGAATCAAAATCAGCTTGTATCCTGGAACGGGAGAATTGCACCGGCGTTACCCAGTGGAATAATACCTTTGTGCTGGTTACGGGCACTCAGCTGATGGCGGCTGAAGCTGTCCCTGTCACCGCTTACCTGAAAACTGGTGAGTGTTGTCTGGAGGTGTGTAGGTGGGTGCTGCTGTGGTGGGCAATAGATACGACACTGCGGTTGGTTTAACGGTTGTTTACTGTGGAAATTCAGAAACGGATCTCCTCTTCATGGTTAAAACATTTAACTTCGGGTAACAATTGTCCTCAGAACTGAACTGCCGGAACACGGCCAGGAGGTAACCACGGGCAAAAGGTTGGGGCGTTGAAGGGCGTGGCACAATGTCTATTCCGCCTCCTCCGTATGGGAAAGTCTCTGGTGCACTGTCGCGACTACGGGAGTTACACTTCCTCGTCCTCGCTTAGGGAGAAATAAGTCCAGTACCTGTGCTCCTCTGCGTCTTCTCCCTCAGCTTTGAGGCTGTGTCCCAGGGTCTGGCTGCAGCACCACTGCGCGGCTGGACCTCTGCTGCTGTCTGCTGGGCGGCTAGTGCTGCTGGCGGTTAGTGCCTCTGTCTGCTGGGCGGCTAGTGCTGCTGGCGGTTAGTGCCTCTGTCTGCTGGGCGGCTAGTGCTGCTGGCGGTTAGTGCCTCTGTCTGCTGGGCGGCTAGTGCTGCTGGGCTGGGGGGTTCTTTGGTCACTGCGGCCCCTTCCTTCACACTCGTCCGGCCTGTCTCTCTCTGGTCCTGCTCTTCTCTTTTCCCTCTCTCCAAGGCTGCCTGCCTTGGTTCCCTGCTCCACCGATCTCCCCGCCGCTTCTCTCTTCCGCCGCTTCTCTCCCTTCTGCCACACTCCGCCGCTTCACCTCATCCTCTTCCTTCTCTCCTTACCGCCCTCTTTCCTCTCTTCCGGTCGCGCGTCACCTCACTTCCTCACTTTGTGCCCTTCTGACCACTTCCGGTCGCGCGTCACCTCACTCCCGGCGCATGCGCGCTCTCCTGACAGCCGCCGACGCCATCCCGCTCCGCTCCGGACAGGTAAGTCCTCGGTGGTGTTAATCACCCTTACAGGTGTCTGCAAAAGGTCCTCAACTTTATCATTGAAAGTGGTACTGCCTTTTTTTTTTTAAAAAGCGCCGCTCTTGTCCATAGGTAGTGTCTGGTATTCCAAATCAGCTCCATTTTAGTGAATAGGGCTGAGTTGCAATACCAGGCAGAGCCTATGGACAAAAGTGGCGCTATTTCTGGTAAAAATCAGACCCTTTTTCTAATCTTACAAACACCTTTAATTTCCTTGAGCATTTTTATTCTATTCTGCACAACATAAGGTAAAGAATAAAAAAAATAGAGAAGAAAATATCATTCAACTTTCCCAGACCCCGAACAGCAAATCTTCCTAATTTGAATATAGATCAGTAAAGAATAGAAGTATCACCGCACCGCCAGTCAGTTTCCTTTCAGGAGTCTGGGAAAGCTGGGTAAGAAACCCCTATGGGATGTGTAATGGGTGAGATTATATATAGCTAAGCGGGTATGTTGAAGGAACACTCCAGACGAAAGTAATACACTGTTATATCTAGTGCAAGGTCTAAGGGCGCGGTGATTGACGCAGGGATCGGTGTTCTGTGTCATGCTCCGCCCCCCTCGGGCCCGGCATAACAGTGTTATCGGTTTTGGGGTGTTCCTTTAACACCTTGACAGAACAGAACTTCTGTCTTTCAGTGTAATAGTCGTGTGACTCTGCATGACAACTGGAAAATAAGTATATAAGAGTATATAAAGCAAAGACTGACTGACGGAATCAGATATGTTCTTAGGAGTCAGTTTTGGAGGGGATGGAGCATTGTAGATGATCTGCACGCTACGTTCTGCCTTCCAGTTACTTGGAGCAGGATAAGCATCTTGTGTCTTGTTTCTCAGCTTGTTTACCAGGCTTCTTTGGGACCGAATGCAGTTACCATTGTCATGAATGTCCTGGAGATGCCGCCTGTAACCCACTGACAGGTGTATGTGACAACGTGGTCACCTGTGTTACCGGGCTACAGCTGGCCGGCTGTCAAAGTAAGTTAACACATAGGAGATGACTCCCACCATCCTGACACCGGATACTCTGATACTTACTCTTCCTTCCAATTCATTGAAGGAAAGAAGGATGACATAAAACTCCATCTTCTTCTTCTTTTAGTTTGATAATATTGTGGAGAGGTTCAAATTCACCTAAGAAAAGGCGGTGGGGGGTCCTCATTATAACAGGCTGTGTCGTTGGTGGTACATCTTGTCTTTATTATATTCTACCTCTAAAACGTTTATTACTTAATCCCAGTAATATATATGCAGCGCTATGGCCCATTGTCCTGGGAAAACATCAGCTGAGTTACTGCCTGTATTATATTCCAGAGAGACTCCACCAGCAGAACAGTGAGTGCAGCTCTGCAGTATAATACAGGATGTAACTCAGGATCAGTACAGGATAAGTAATGTAATGTATGTACACAGTGACTCCACCAGCAGAATAGTGAGTGCAGCTCTGGAGTATAATACAGGATGTAACTCAGGATCAGTACAGGATAAGTAATGTATGTACACAGTGACTCCACCAGCAGAATAGTGAGTGCAGCTCTGGAGTATAATACAGGATGTAACTCAGGATCAGTACAGGATAAGTAATGTATGTACACAGTGACTCCACCAGCAGAATAGTGAGTGCAGCTCTGGAGTATAATACAGGATGTAACTCAGGATCAGTACAGGATAAGTAATGTATGTACACAGTGACTCCACCAGCAGAACAGTGAGTGCAGCTCTGGAGTATAATACAGGATGTAACTCAGGATCAGTACAGGAGAAGTAATGTAATGTATGTACACAGTGACTCCACCGGCAGAATAGTGAGTGCAGCTCTGGAGTATAATACAGGATATAACTCAGGATCAGTACAGGATAAGTAATGTAATGTATGTGCACAGTGACTCCACCGGCAGAATAGTGAGTGCAGCTCTGGAGTATAATACAGGATGTAACTCAGGATCAGTACAGGATAAGTAATGTAATGTATGTACACAGTGACTCCACCAGCAGAATAGTGAGTGCAGCTCTGGAGTATAATACATGCTGTAGCCCAGCATCAGTACAGGATAAGTAATGTAATGTATGTACACAGTGACTCCACCAGCAGAATAGTGAGTGCAGCTCTGGAGTATAATACAGGATGTAACTCAGGATCAGTACAGGATAAGTAATGTATGTACACAGTGACTCCACCAGCAGAATAGTGAGTGCAGCTCTGGAGTATAATACATGCTGTAGCCCAGCATCAGTACAGAATAAGTAATATATTTACAAAGTGACTCAACTTTTTATGTAGAAATTGAAATGTAAGAATTGTGTATAAAGAAGATGAGCATGTTCTTAAAGTAATAATAATGGTAATTATCATTAGGAATTGTTTCATATTGCAAAATGGAAAATACTCTTCATAGACAGCACCATCTACTGGTAACCATTGTGTACTGCTTGATGAATCCGCTTTATGAACTGAATGAAATGTTAGTTCATTTTTAGGTGATCATTATATTCTCTATAAACTTCTCTCTAGAGGCCAAGAGTCTGGAGTGTCCTCAGGAGCCGGGGTGGTGGTTCTGGGATGGACACTGTTACTATATATCAGAAGGTGGAGAGGCTAATACGTGGGACGATGCCAAGTTCGCCTGCAGCTCTTACCAGAGGACATGGCTCCTGACTATTAACAGCCTGCAGGAAAAGGTGACTTGTATTTAAATTGGGATATAGTATCATATTCCGTGCAGCCAGTGATCATTGTAATGTCCTGTTCATTCATCAGGAATGGGTGTCCTCCATGATCGAAGGGAATATATGGACAGGTCTCAGTACAACAACAAGAGGACTTATATGGACCTGGGTGGACAGGCAGAGGACTAATATGTCAGCCCCCTGGTAATTTATAGGAAAAATAATCAAAACAACGTTAACCGATGATTTCACATACATTGTATTCTAACTGTGCTCCGATGGAAATCATAATTGTTGTGTGTCATTGAAAACATTCTCAAAATTATGTAGGATAGATGATACAGCTTGCAATGGATGAAACCAACCTGAGGTCTGTGTCTGGTATTGCAGTTGATGACCATTCAAAGAAATGTGGCTTAGAGGCAATACCACACACAACCCGTGGACGAGAGTTGCGCTGTTTGTGGAGCACATTAAGGAAACTGTCCCTTTAACACTAGATCTTAAATCATACCTCTCAACCGTCCTGGATTCAGCGGGACCGTCCCGGATTCCGGGCAGTGTCTTGCTGTCCCGGGGGGCTCGTGGTATGTCCCGGTTTCAACTGTATCTGCGTCCTCAAGAATCCAATGCTTAAAGGAACAGTGTCATCACAAATAATTTTTTTATATGTTAAAGATGTTAGTGCTTTAATAAAAACGTTTATTTTCATTTGTGTGTTTGTGTTTTACTGTTTCTTATTTTTACACTTTTTCCTCCCTATGGGGGCTGCCATTTTTTGTTCCATTTCTGTGTGTGTCGATTAACGACACACACAGACATGGAACACGGCAGCCACAGTCCCATAGGGACTGCGAACGGCTCCCGTCCCATTGACTGCCGTGTACGGCGTCTGTGTGGGAACTGCGCATGCGCCGCTCCCACACAGTCCTATTCGAAATTGGCGCCGTCCGGCGCCATTTTCCTGTGGACCGGAAGTCGCGGCCGGACAGTAATATTACTACTTCCGGTCGCGGCTTCCGGACTTGTGCACATGGAACAGCGGCAGCAAAGGGAGCGGACGGGCCGGAGGGAGCCGCGGCGGCAGGAGCAGGTAAGAGATTTCAATGTATGTTAGTGTTTGTGTGTGTTTACTACTGTATGTAAACCTACTACACTGTGGGTTACCTCAAAAAATGGCGACACACAGTGTAGGAGGTTAAACCTTTCAAACCCCTCGTTTATCCCGGCACTAGCCAGGATAAAGGAGGGGGGGATGCTGAGAGCTCACTAGAGCGAGGGCTTTTAACCCAATGTTGCAATGCTGCAATTTTGGGAACAGCTCCATCTAGTGACCAAAAATGGGTAGTATTATAAATTAGAAATAATTTATAATATTACATGGACTCATGCAAAAAAATAAAAAAAATTTGAACAATGTTTAATCACCCACACACTAAATGTTTAATTTTTAAAAAAAAAACATGTTTTTCTGGCAACACCATCCCTTTAAGCAGGGAACAGTCCGCTTCCTGCTTTAGCATTCACTGTGTGAAGCAGCCGTTAGTGGCTCTGCACAGACAGGCGCGATGCAATGATGTCAGATGGCACTTGCTTGCTAAGGGGGCATTATACAGTATGGGGGCACCTGCTAAGGGGACATTATACTGTATTGGGGCAGCTATGGGGCATTATATCTTATAGGAGCAGCTATAGGGCATTATACTGTATGGGTCACCTGCTAAGGGGACATTATACTGTATGGGGGCAGCTATGGGGCATTATTTCTTATAGGAGCAGCTATAGGGCATTATACTGTATGGGACACCTTCTAAGGGGATATTATACTGTATGGTGGCAGCTAAGGGTTCATTATACTGTATAGGAGCAGCTGTGCCAATGTGTTGGCTTTATACTGTATGGGTGCATCTATGGGGCATTATACTGTATGGTGGCAGCTATGGGGGCATTATACTGTATGGTAGCAGTTAAGGGGACATTATACTATATATGAGCAGCTATGGGGGGCATTATACTGTATAGGAGCAGCTATGGGGGGCATTATACTGTATAGGAGCAGCTTTGGGGGGCATTATACTGTATGGGGGCATCTGTGTGGGCATTATACTGTATTAGGCATCTATGGGGCATTATACTGAATGGGGGCTGAACTGGGTGTGTATGGGTGGGGATTGGGCGGGATTAACAGGGAAAAAAATTGCCGCTACGTGTGCCGTATAGGTTGTACCTCTTGGCAATACTTGAAAATTGGGAGGTATGATTAAATTGAAATTCTCTCTGTAGTTTTGTGCTGGATATAATGATATTAATAATGTCTGATAATAAATCCTAATCTGTTCATACGTCTTCATGTTGTCAGGATGTCCGTGACCCCAACCAGTTTCATAGTGAACAATATCTGTGTAAATCTCAGTCCATCTCCGGCTGCACTGGCGTCAGACGTGTGCTCAGCCCCACATGGATGGGTATGTGAACAACCAGGTAATAACACAAACCATTATAAATCAGGTCATTCTATTATATTAAAGGAGAACTCTGACGGCTGATCTCTCTCCTGCCAGAACTTAACCCGAATGTTCGCTTATACTTTCTAATATTGAGTTTTTGCTGTACTTCATGTTCTATGTCACAGCCTTCTGTTATTATACATTGTAACATCCTTCCCACATAGACCTCCGTTGAAGAATTACTCCACCAAGGGGCAATGTAGGCCAGATAATAGTTGCCTTTGTGCCCTGCTCCGCTCTAAACATTACACTTTCATATTCATACACTATATGGACAAATGTATTGGGACACCTCCACATTACAACTACAGGAGCTTTTATGATATCCCATTTTAAATACATAGACATTAATATGGATCTGGTTCCCCCTCTTTGCAGTAAAACGTCTTCCACTCTTCTGGGAAGGATTTCTACAAGATTTTGGGGTGTCAGTGGGTATTTTTACACTGATATTGGGCTCGTAATATCTGTTCTAGTTCATCCCAAAGGTGCTGGATGGGGTTGAGGTCAGGACTCTGTGCGGCCAGTCAAGTTTTTCTACCCCGAACTCACCCACCATGTCTTTATGGACCTTGTGTACTGGGGCGCATTCATGAGGAACAGAAAAGGGCCAAACCCCAAACTGTTCCCACAAAGTTGGAAGCTAATTATCCTAAATGTCTTCACTGGAACGAAGGGGCCGACCTCTGAAAAACACCCCCATAGTACTACCCCTTCTCCACTAAACTTTACAGCTGGCACGATGCAGTCAGGCAGGTAACGTTCTCCTGGCATCACCAAACCCAGACTCGTCCATCAGATAGAGAAGCGTCGCTCCACAGAACACGTCGGATAGAGAAGCGTCACTCCACAGAACACGTCATATAGAGAAGCGTCACTCCACAGAACACGTCAGATAGAGAAGCGTCACTCCACAGAACACGTCAGATAGAGAAGCGTCACTCCACAGAACACGTCAGATAGAGAAGCGTCACTCCACAGAACACGTCAGATAGAGAAGCGTCACTCCACAGAACACGTCAGATAGAGAAGCGTCACTCCACAGAACACGTCAGATAGAGAAGCGTCACTCCACAGAACACGTCAGATAGAGAAGCGTCACTCCACAGAACACGTTTCCGCTGCTCCAGAGTCCAGTGCCGGCGGCTTTACACCCCTCCATCTGACGCTTGGCATTGTGCTGGGTGATGTAAGGCTGGCATGCAGCTGCCCCCAGGCCATGAAGCTCCCGGGCACAGTTTATATGCGGATGTTAATACCAGGGGAGGTCTGTACTCTGCAGTTATAGAGTCAGCAGAGCGTTGGCGACTTTTCTGCACTTGCTCCTCAGCCCCCCCGCTCTGTGGTCTGCACTTCGTGGCTGAGTTGCTGAGGTTCCTTCCACTTTACAATAAGATCACTCACAGTTGATGGTGGAAGATCTAGGAGGGAAGACATCTCCGGAACTGACTTGTTACACCGGTGGCGTCTTATTACAGGACCGCGCTGGAATTAAGTGATCGCTTTACAACGTTCTATCACTCATGTCTGTAAAGTGACTGCATGGCGATGTCCATGTAATGTATCTATAAATATGTTTTGCTCTCTAGGACCTGATTTTTTAATGTTTGGTAGCAATGCTTGTCTAGTTAAGCAGGTTTGGTTTGTAGATTCAGATTGCCAGCACAAATTCCAACCCACCTAAAATAATAAGGAATGCATGTATGAAAACGACTTTCTGACTCCATGTAAAAAAAAGTTTTTTCCTTTTTTTTAGTAGTAATAATAATAACAATCCTTTTTTAATATAGCAGTAACCAATTCTGCAGCCTTTACAATGCAGCGCTCTCTCCCCCTCTCATGAGGAAGTCCCAGCATGATCTCATTCACATATCAGCCACTGAATGAAATCCAATAAATCAATTGCATGTAGTGAAACCTGTGTCCTCCTCTCTCTATGCCAATCATCCCTGTCCAGATATGAATATGCGGGTCGGTGCTACCACCAATCAATATGAAGTTATAAAACCTACTCTGCTCTTTCCTGATTATGTAAGTTGGTTTGACATATCAGCGTAATGAAAAGTGCTTATTAATGAACCGTCCTATCTTCCTCCAGTGATTTCCATGTTTGAACAACACCAAGGCATGATTCTTTTGGACCCAATGCCGAAAAGCCAGACTGGTCACGATCTACTGGACGCTGCGGTGGCTAGCTGTATTGCACATATCCCACAATGCACTGGTGTCACCCTAAGGCAAGGCTTACATTATCCTGTCATGGGAACGATTCTGATAAAGAGCACGCGCCAGGCAGACATTGCATATCTCAAATCAGGTATTGTTGGCTTTGTTTGCTAGCATTTACCAGGATCTTCTGTTACTTTTTATACGTCCAAACTTTATCAGCATTCAATCGTGTTCCGAAAAAGAAAAAAATGTGCTTATTACTTGGTCATGTTGGCTGCTTTTTTTAACTTTTTTTTTTCTCTTCTATGATAAGTGACTCCAGGTTAGCGGAATTGTCTATATTAGTCTGAGGTAGTCTCAAATCTACACGCTGCTTTATCAGAGGCTCAGGCTGCTGCTGTCCCTCCTCCATGCTTTACACTGCAGCTCTGCTTGTTCACAGTGTCTGCTGACTATAACCACAGCTGATCAGGAAACTAATGTTAATATCCATCATCAGTTGAGCCAAAGGAGGGGGTTCATGTGGGGATCTCTATCAGAGTTTCATCATGGCCGCCATGACCTGGCATACAAACGTCTTATTCATATAATATAGCTAAAACGACTACATTTCTTTCCCAGCTTGTTCTGTGGGATTCTTTGGCCGCCGATGTGCTCAGCGCTGTCCAATCTGTGTGAAAGGACTGTTCTGCAATTCCGTCCTAGGAGAATGTCAAGGAGGAGAAACCTGTGTGAGCATCTTGGGTCATCTGAAAAGCTGCAACTATGGTTCGTCCTGCTGGTTTCAACCGTCTCTTTGCTCAATTTGTCATTTAACCCTGTGGGTTGCATTGTTTGTATATCAGGTAACTGCCACACAAATTCTTAGGGAAAAGAGCCCCCAATAACGGGGGTTTGGGGGTCTTGGAGACATGCACTATGCCCCTACAGTCCTATGAAGAACTACAAATAACTTATGGTGATATCACAAGGTGTTATGTCAAATGACAAACTCACCTCTGCTACATCTTTGTCATATGCAGCTGTTTCATAATCACAATAAGACTTGCTTTCCTTTTGGCTGCTATTGCATCATCCCGGTAGATCACTGGTATCTTTAACCACCCAGATCAGGTATCAAAAGTATGTAGAAGAAAGTTCATGAACCAGACAATTGTCACGTAGATATAATTAATCAACTATGTAAATAGGACCCAAAAGGAAGTGAAAATTTTGTTGCAAGATTAAGGAATCGGCTGAAATTTTTTGTTTATGCATAAGAATATTCGGACCCCCACCTATGGCTATAACTGGATCCCCTTCCTCAACAGGACGACCGTGGTGAGCAGTTGTATGGAGCGGTGGCTGAGCATGCTCTCTATTGCTCCATACAGCTGTATTGGAGCTACAATAACAGTGAGCGTGCTCAGCTGTTTCCAGATCTTCCATAGAGTTGAATGGAGCAGCAGTGGTCATGCTCAGCCCCGATTCCTTACAACAGAAGTTCTAAGAGGTTTCTTTGGCACAGATCATGCCCCATTGATTCCATATTAAAGGATTATTACTGTACTTTACTTATCACATCAGCTGCTCTTTAATATTTCTATACTGTGTCCTGTACTGAGGCGACCTGGACTTTGGAGAACCTGTATGATCAGGCCTGAGGTTTTTTTAGTTCAAGTTTCTTAAGATTTGTTGTGTTCTTGTCTCTTGATTGCAGCCCTGACTAGCATCATGTGCCCCAATGATCTGTGGAGAGTCTGGAACGGACATTGTTATTACATAGAGACAACCGCTCGTACATCGGGAAAGACGTCTGCCACGTTCTGTGAGAGATTCCGGGAAACAAATCTAATAAGTATTGACAACATTGATGAAAAGGTCGGTATGTCATACACATAGGAGGATGTGGTTACACAGGGATGTGTTACTAGAAGTGACCCCTTTAAATTAGGGCATCAAAAAGTTCCCATGGGTGAATCTGCACCCACTAAATTATCTCTTGAGGTAATTATCCTTTTGCTTCAGTAGCAAATATAGGCAAGAAGGGGCCCTTCATTATGGTGCCGGGTTTAGCCACCAAGAACCAAAGGACCTGGTGTTGGTTTTCCCCTGTCCCATAACCCATGGACCAATTTTACACACACGTTTGCCAATAATGTAGTTTTTCGGGTTGTGTTAGACAACCCATTGTATAATGCCCTATTAGGGCTTGTTAAAGTATTGGGCCAGAGGACATAATCTCTATTAATCAGGAAGATCACTTACATCCATTGAGTTGAAAAAGGATTTACAGAACTGTGATATTGATGGCCTATCCTTAGGAAAGGCCATCAATATCTGATCAGGGTGGGTCTGAGTCCTGACGGCCCCGCGGGTCAGCTGCATAAAGATCCCTTTCATTGTTACTCAGGCACAGCGCCATACATTTGCTTGTGGCTGTGTCTGGTACTGCAACTCAGTCCAATTCACTTGAATGGGTCTGAGCTACTGTGAGCTGCAGTACCGGGCACAGCCACAACCGAGAGTCGGACCCCGACCAATCAGATATTGATATTAAGGATAGGCCATTATTATTACTGTGCTGGAATAACCCCCTTAATAAACACTTTGTAATTCTTAATTTTCCCTGTGGAGGCGCTGTTCTTCAAGATCAGCTTTACCCCTAGGGACCTGCTATCTGAAAAGTTTTCAAAATAGGGTTCTCTTTAATGATTTATACCTTGTCCCATAATGAAGCTGATAAGGATTTTGTCATTCTGATAAATACCCTTTCATTCCAGAACTTTATTGAGACTGCCATTCAACACGCAACACATGTCCCAGTCACCCGAAACACAACATACTGGTAAGAATTATTAGTCAGTACTAAGTAGTTTATTCTGTTATTTTAAAGGGACAGGACATCTTGTAGTAGAAGAGAATTTAAAGGGTTTGTTCAAATGTAGATCATTTTAATCATATAATATCCCATTCCCTATGTAGACATCTGCTGAGGTTCCTAAACCACCTGGTTGGTGTCAATGACCACTCTGTTCATTTTGCATGACTTCACGCAGATTTATAGGGAAGCAGCATAAAGAAGTGAAGGTGTGGCCTATACCAACCAATCAGATTCTAGTTGTCACATTTCTAATGCTAATCTGATTGGTTGCCAAGGCCTATACCCCTGCTCTTGACTTAGAAGATATTTTCACTCCACCCTCTAGGTCTAGTTGGTCCTTGTCCTCATTCTCGGACCGTTTTCAATGTATTATAATATAGATATTATATAAATTGTCTGAAATAACATATTTCTATAAATTATTAGGATCCAGGGAAGTGAATTGCCCAATGCATTGATGTGCCCAGTCCTTGATGCTGGTGGGGAACAGAGTTTTATGCCCTGCGACTCCATCTCCTACTTTATATGTGAGGGTATTAAAGGTAGGTACTCTAACCTTGTGGACAACATGATAGTAGATTCTTTCCCATGACTATCAGTGCTCCCAGCTGTCCTAATTTCTTTGGGAGACGTCTGCTTTTTAGGCTCTGAATAGGCTTAGAGTTACGAACTGATGCCATATACTATCATGGGTACAATGCATTTTCTTGGTTTACCCCTATTAACTAGCTCTGAAGAACACGACATAGCATTACATGGACAGCCCATTCATTCCAATTGGAGCTGTGTAATACCTCATTTTTCCTGTAGTGGTGCTGCAGATAAATTGGTCACTTACTGTCAGGTACCCCTACAAATTACAGCTGATTACTGGGATCCCATCAAACAAACTGGGATTGCGTCAAGCGGGTATATGCCAGTAGGACATTTACAAGATACTCTGTGGGGGACAGAAATCTAGCTGGCGGCTCACCGAGTCCTCTTGGCCAGTCATGTGTTGCTTACTAGACTCATTCAAAGCACTTCCTGCTCCCAACAAGTCTAAGAAGAAGGGAATCTCCTAGACATGAACGTTGTAGACATTTCCGATTGTCAAAGACTTAGTAAATGTCAATGCATAAAGTGCTTGTTATATTTTGGCCCCTTGATTACCACCTTGGAGGGCCGTATTTTGGGTGCAAATCAAATATCAGAGTGGAGAGTGGTTACATAAAGAGTCTCTCGCTCTGGAGGACCTGTCCTGTTCTGCATTACACAGATAACATATTGATACGAATGGACACTGTGTAATGCCTAATTTCCCCTGTGGTTGTGCTGCAGAGAAATGAAACACTTACTGCCAGGTTTCCCCACAGATTACAGTCGATCACTGGGGTTCCAAGCAGGGGGACACTTTGTGATCAGCTTATTGTCAAGGGACCTTTACAGCAAGTAGAGATTTTTCAAAGCAGAGAACCCCTTTTAGGTGATAACCAAATTTACAGGGCCTATTCTAGTATCAGATGCCATTTGAGGCAAACTAATATCACAGTAATCTGGTACCCCTCTTGCCGTGGCGTACATAGGAAAGAGGTGGCCCCATAGCAAAGATTAAAATGTTTCCACCATTTAGGTGAGAAATTTTTCCTATCCAGAAGGCCAGTTCTAGGCCCTTTTCATGAACCTAGGGCCAATTTCCTACCCCCTCTGGAGAAAGGACTCCTGCACAGGTTCATTTCTCCCAGTAAAAATGGTATAGGACCAACCAGAACTGGGCCCCTCTCTTACAAGGGCCCCATTGCAGTCGCTTAGTCTGTACGGTAGGTATACCCCTGCACTCTTGGATTTACGGTCACCATTGTCTAAGCTGGAGCATCCTTTCCATATATCCCCCTTCTACCCTCAATGTTTCCTGGCAGGCGTGTTGAGCCGTTGTCCTGCTGATCCCAGGTGGCACTACTGGAAGGGCAGCTGCTATTTGATGGACCCGCAGATGAGCGTGACCTGGATCGAAGCCGAGCTGATCTGTAATAGTTATAAGGCCACGAAGCTACTGTACATGACATCCCTTCGGGAAAAGGTGAATATTGGAAATTTTGATCCCCACTCACCCTATAACTGAGCTCATCCATAACAAGCGTCTAACGCTATCAAACCTCTATTTTTCCAGGAGGCAATTTCTGAAATTTTCAAAGGGTCATTTTGGACGGGTCTTAATGATCGGAATTTAGAATCTGTTTTTGTGTGGACAACTGGAGAGCCCATCAATGCAGAGGTTTCCCTGTAAGTATGTAGAGCTGGCTTTCTGAATCATTTTCTGCTGACTTAAAGGGATTGTCCAGAAAACCCACTTTGAAACACCCTCTTAGGGAAATATGAGCTAATAGAGGGGGGTCCTTTATTCAGGCTCCTCATCTCTTGGTCAGAGTGGAGAGCGGTTACATAAAGAGTCTCTCGCTCTGGAGGACCTGTCCTGTCCTGCATTACACCGATAACATATTGATATGAATGGACACTTTGTAATGCCTAACTTCCCCTGTGGGGGCACTGCAGAGAAATGAAACACTTACTGCCAGGTTTCCCCACAGATTACAGTAAATCGCTGGGGTTCCCAGCAGGGGGACTATTTGTGATCAATTTATTGTCAAGGGACCCTTACAGCATGTAGGGATTTCTCAAAGCAGAGAACCCCTTTAATATATTCTGGGTTTCCACCACGAATTGGAAGTATTTCCGTGCTCATAGGGTCATCCAGCTTTCCAAAGACCAAAATCTGCATCTGAGTGAATGAGGATGACTCTGTACATATAGATATATAATATATAAGCCTTTCTCAAGGTTTCTGAACGACGACATGGCGGACGGAGGTTTGAAGGACTGCGTGAGGATGAACACAACATCTAAGATTTTAACAGATGCCAATTGCAGTGAGAAGAAGCCATTTATATGCAAGTGCAGTGAAGGTAAGGGACAATTTCAAAGTGTTCTTGGGTGACAACCAATATGGTCGCCATTACAACTCCCACAAGTGTTGTCCACTCATGTAGTGATTTTGTGGTGGGAGATGTTCCTGTGCGTAACTAGGCATATCTCCCTGACCGCCCATGTGGTAGCCATATTACTTGTTTGCCAGACTCCCCGAAAGATATAACCAAGAACGGCCATATTGGATGTTATATAGCAGCGATCCGGGATACAGCAGCAGGGGATCTATGATTCGACAGTGATTATGGCTTCATTTCCGTTCACAGACACAGAGTGGTTTGATACGTTTCTGGGACAGGGGTTTCCTGGGGATTTATCCTCCTTGTTCCCTGTTGAGAAATCCTTAAGCAGTGCCAAGGAGTCGTGCCAGCTGCATAGGACCATGTGTTACGGGATCATACAGAACGGGACTAACTTCTACCTGGTGACCAGCAGCTCTCCTCTGGTCTACACGGACGGGACTACGGCTTATGTTCACAATAGTAAGACAAGTTCAATACCAGAAATCAGAAACAAATATGAAGGTTGGAATGGAAGACAAAAAGTCACAGCAATTCTAAATAATTATAGTAATAGAAAAATCACACGTGGGCGACATTGCAATACTAAATAATAATTCTTACATCCTCTCAAAGTACTGCCCAGAGCACTTGGAAGAAGCTTATTACTTATGCCCCTCCCCTTGGGGAACCTTCTCAGCCAATCAGCAGAGCTTAGTGTTGTCACATGACACACCTTCCTGCAGCCCTGCCTGAAGAGACCTGTGTTGTCACTGGGTGGGTGGTGTTCATTGTTTTTGGTCCTCTGATTGGCACTTTAAAGGGCTATTTATTGGTGGAATTGCACCCGCTAATTCAGCTTTGACTGGACGTTGTAGTGTTGCCCTGACCTAAAGGAAGTTTGTATCCCCTTAAAGGGGTTTGTTAACCCCTTCCCTCCGCAGCTATTTTTCAGTTTTTCACTTGTACTTCCCCCCCCCCCCCTCTAAATGTCATAATTTATTTACTTTTTCGCCAATAAAGCCACATGAGGGTTTGTTTTTCTGCAGGACGAGTTGTAGTTTTTCTCTTCATCATGTACTGTACCATATAATGTGATGGGGAAACTAGAAAAAATTTCTTTGTGGGTTTGAATGGAAAAAAAACCCAGTGGGAGTACAAAGATGGCAGACATTTAGGACTTCATTAGGCCCCCAGGCTGCCACGATAACCATCGGCACCCCGCAATCACGTCGCCGGGGCGCAGATGGGACATTGGATCGGGCGGACCTCCTCTGTCTAATTGCTTAGATGCCGTGGTCACTGTTTACCGCAGCATCTAAGGGGTTAAACTAGTGGGATCCCGCTCGTTGCAGGGAAGTGTTGGCCCGTGAGCCCGCTCCATACATTCCCTCCCGGTCTATGCCGTTCATATCCGGCGGATGTTGGTGAAGGGGTTAATTAATAAAGATATCTGTTAAAGTCCCTAAGATCTACTCTCTGGGGCCTGATAAAGACTCCGTCCATAATACAACCCGTAATATCTAGAGCGCCCCTTCAATCATTTAAAATAAGAGATTATGAAACGATCCCCAGAGATTATGAATCAGAATGATAGTGAAGTGTTCCGTGTCCGTTCTCTTTCAGTCTGTTCCGTTGGAGTCAAAGGGAAACTCTGCATCGTACCCGCCAAACCCCTAGAGGAGCTGGAGTGCGACTGCAGTGGGACCATCTCCACACCTATCGGGACAGGTAAGAGATCTACATTGTTTAATATGTCATCAGGACCCCATTTGGAGGGGACTGTGGAGCCAATCACTAGGATCTATGGGAGGGTTCACAACCTATAAGACCTTATTATAGACATGTCCTGCGTGTACAATAATCGCAACGCAATTCAAAGTGTTCTGTATAGATGATTGGGGGTCCTCAGGGTCTGGTGGGCCCAAGTAAGCCCAGTCTGACATTGTCATGAGGTTTCTGGGACTGGGACTGTTAGAGTGGACTTTGTGCTCCGCTGCTTGACTTTCCATGCTGAACATTTTGTACGTTTCGTTATAATGTTTGTTGCTGATTGTACAATTTTGTTGTGGTGAGTTCTTTGCAGTCGTAGCAAAACATCTATCTGTGTGGGCAAAGGCCATGGTCGCCCACTAGGGGTTGAATTTTGCAAATTCCAATGTGAGAGGGGTTTGAGCATGGAGTATCGAGAGGTAAGTGCTCTCCTCTATACCTCTGTATGCCTATACGTGCCTCTCGTTTCCATTTTTACTATAATAACTGCATTAAAATCTCTGAAGTTGTTCACACCGTGCAGATTTGGTGCATTTTTTCCATGCGTTTGTACCAGTTCACACTTTAAGAGCTCATGCACATGGCCGATGTTTTCTTCAGTGTCCTCACCGTTTTTTTTTTGCAGATAGCTTTCATTTCTCTAGAGCCGTGTACACATCTGTTTGTTTGTTTTTGGCGGATCCGTGTGTCTGTTTCTCAAATTATAAAACACGTCCTATTCTTGTCCGTATTTGCGGTCCGTCTCACCCGTTCTAGTGTTAGAGTCCGCAGAAAAAATGGACCTCACACGGACGCCATTAGGATCTGTGTTTTGCGTACGCAAAATGGCAAAGGTCGTTTGCATGAGCCCTAATTTTGAACCCCCCCCAAAAACCAACATGGTTTTACTGCTAATTGTCGTGGTTATGTCATGCAGTTTGTGCGATTGAAACCATGTGCTGCACCCGGGTATCCCAAATCCGCAGCACTTCACGGTAAAACCGGCACCCATAGGTACAGTATATACACACACCTTGCGGTCATATTGCATTTTTTGCTGCGATTTTAACTACACCAAAGCAAAACACAGGCGTTCTGTGGAAATAGACCCTATGATTACGTGTAGGGGCACCCCACGATCTATAGCAAAATGCAAAGTGTGAAGTGCGCCCCAGGTGGAAGCTCCCTGTAATTACAACACCTGATGATTTTATTTTACTTCTGGGTCCTGCACCGTCCTCACTGCTGAATGCTGAGCTCAGCGACACTGCAGACATGAGGTTTTCTCTGGAGAATTCCCCTCGTCGTGAAATTAACCGCGTTTTCTTTAATCCATACAATCTGCTGAGACTTCTACGTGACGTTCTGTTACAGTGTGTAATGTCCTCCCAGTGGCGGATTGTGTGTCGCTCTGCCTACAACAGGGACTGGCGGATGACTGCAGTAACTGCGTGCCCATCTGTCCTGGTGAGTAGTTATCATCCGCGATGTATTCATATTTATAGGCAGAGAGTCCCAGTGCTGGGGATGTAGTGCTGTGGGGATCTCTATGTAATAAACACATGCATGCGCTCTACTGGATCGAACGACCTGAAGACAGACATAGCAGTATCCCAGGAAGGAAGTCAATCCAAGATCTTCTGTGTGATATATCCTTGATAGTATCACACAGGACAGATACATGGCTCAGCAGACCGTATCGCACAGGATAGGCTTAGATACATGGCTCAGCAGACAAGATCACACATGATATGATTAGATACAGTGGCTCAGCAGACAGTATCACACAGGATAGATACACCAACTCACAGACAGTGTCACAGAAGATAGGATTAGATACACAGCTCAGCAGACCGTTTCACACATAATGGGCTTAGATACACCAGCTAAGCAGACAGTATCACACAGGATAGATACAGCAAGCTCAGCAAACAGTGTTACACAGGATAGGATTCGATACAGCAGCTCAGAAGGCCGTATCACACATGATGGGCTTAGATACACAGCTCAGCAGACAGTATTACACTGGACAGAATTTGATACAGCAGCTCAAGGGACAGTATCACACATGATGGGCTTAGATACACCAGCTCAGAAGACAGTATCACACATGACGGGCTTAGATACACAAACTCAGCAGATAGTATCACACATAATGGGCTTAGATACACTGGCTCAGCAGACAGTATTACACTGGACAGGATTTGATACAGCAGCTCAAAGGACAGTATCACACATGATGGGCTTAGATACACAAACTCAGCAGATAGTATCACACATGATAGGATTAGATACACCAGCTCAGCAGACAGTATCACACATAAAAGGCTTAGATACCCCGTGACCAGCAGACCGTATCACACAATAGAATTAGATACAACAGCTCAGCAGACAGTATCACACAAGATAGGATTAGATACACCATCTCAGCCGACAAGTGTCCCACATGATGGGCTTAGATACACCAGCTCAAGAGACTGTATCACACATGATAGGCTTAAATACAACAGCAAAAAGTATCAAACGTGAGGAATAAGTTGTTATAAGGAAATAGTCGTTTTGTGTTGATGAGATTGTGCGGTGATTCACACTATGGTTTATTTTGCAGCCGGAGGGGTCGGAGTTCTGAATGAAGAAGAGATCTCTTTTCTGTCATTGATGGAGCACATCGCTCCGCAGATACAGACCCTCTCTACAGATGAAGAGGAAGAGCCCCACAACCTCACACAAAATATTCTCTGTAGTGTGACACAACCTTAAAAACTACAATCCTTCACTTCCTTGGTCTGTTTTTTTATTTTTCGCCATCTATATTTTTAAGATGACTCCACTATAATTGTAATAAATCTTTCCAACTATTTGTTCTCTTCAATGGATAATATACAATATCACTATATACAGGTGACTCACTGCAGTATAACTTTTTCCATAGATCCCAGCATTGCTTACAGACGGTAACGACTATATTTAAAAGTACAATTCCATGCACTATAGTAGCCCCCACCTATAGCTCTGTCTGCCCAGAGCTTCCTGATTCATGAATAGAATTCTAAAAATGCAGTAAAGACTGGCATTGAGGAAGAACATGGAGAAACGGAGCAGGCTGTTGTAAATGAAGATGTTCACCCTACAAGAATCCATTTGTTTTATTCCTTTTTATCTCGGTACCTAATTGGAGGATGTTTCAATAATCCCGTCTGTTGGTATCTGCACTTTCGAAATTGGTAAGTCTTGAAATTACTCTTGTATTAAGACTGTCCTGCTTATGAATTTAAACGTTTTGTAAAATGGACCGTTACAGAATGAAACAAATATGACCTGTCTGGCGAGAATGGCGCCGTGCCCGATATAACTATGAAGGGACCATGACCCCCTGCCTCATAGGGATCTGCCCGATCGCATATTGATGGCACCACAACATTGATTGGTATCCAACAGGAACACTGTGTGTTATGCCTAATGTAATCCTGAGGGGGTGGAGCATGACACAGGAACCCCAAAAGAGACCATCCCTGTGTTATCCCCACAGACCCTGCACTGGACATAATGCTCCGGTCATCCCAAAAATTATACATAAAATACATCTACATAGGCACTTTTTACCCGAATACTGCCATACAATGTCCACACAATACTGCCATTCAGTGCCCAAACTTCTGTACAATGCCTAAATAGTAAGGGGGCTAACCTCGAAACCTCTCATATCCGCCGTTAACCTCTTGAATGCTGCGATCATGTCTGATCGCTACATTCAAAGGGAAAAAGTGAGAGAGGACTCCGCTTTGATCGTGTCACAGGGAATCCCTGTGACGCGATCAAAGAACATACCTTATATGGGCAGACAGCCCAGGGTCCATTGAAGGACCCCAAGGCTGACTAATAATATTTCCTGTGGTTAGGGCATACTTAGGTATGCCCCATCAGTACACAGGCTAATGTACTGACATATAGGTATATGCCGGTACATTAAAGTAAAAAAAAAATCTAAATTTAGAATTAAATATATGTCCCAAAATATAAAATAATATACACATATTTGGTGTCGTCCCGACCGTAACGACCTGCACAACAAATTGATATGATCATTTATGATGATCGGTGTATGACGTTAAAAAAATAAGAATTAATATAAATGAAACGATACTGTAAATGTACCAAAAAATGTCACCTCCACGAAGTACAACTCGTCCCGCAAAAAAGCAAAACCAAGAAATTGTTCTGGTCCTCAAGGCCAAATGTCTGCAACAAATCTGCCGCTTGTGAATATACCCTTAAAGTGGCTCTAGACCAGGAGCGCCCCCTACAGGTCACAAGTGCCTCATTCTATAATGAGCTGTCAATACTTCAACCACAAACCATTTTACACAAAGTTGTTAATCGTCTTCACCTCAACATTAAATCCTGGAAACCACAACCTGTTATTAAATGCTATATTCCCCTGGGAACCTATGCGCTGATGCCAGGGGCTCTCCTTACCAATGACTCAGCTGCTATAACCTGGGCAGCGTTCCAGTAGCTTTATCTCATATCCATTGCTATTGACATGCTGATTGTTTCTGCGATGATTAAAAGTTTTTATTTTCTACTCCTTTAAATTCTCCTAAATGAAAAACATTTCTCACTTTTTGGCACCGCAGGCAGCAAAGTCGGTGCTGACGTAATTTTAGCAATGAGAGTTGAATGAACTGGAAAAATTACAACCGTTAGGCCAGTGCTTCATTGGTCCTCCTTGAGTCTTGTAACCTTGCGCATTACCGTGACTTCAATACTCCATGCGACCGTGACATAAAATCTGACATGGTCACTTGCAACCATCGTGGGCGATTCATTGGCATTGTGGATCCTTTTCCTTAAAGGGTTTGTCCAGTATTATAAAAACATACCTATATTTTTCCAAAAACAGCGCCACAACTGTTCATGGGTTGTGCCTGGAATTGCAGCTCCGCTCGATTTGAAGTGGAAGTAGCTATGTTTTTTAATCATGGACAAATTGAATGTAAGTACAAGGTAGTTGTCACTCCCCTTTCTCTCACTTCTCCTGGTAGGTCGTACACCCATACAGCGCACTGCTCAGCCGTGGGCTAAAAGGAGCGCAAGAATCGCAAAAAAGGAGTTGTCCCATCAGGGCAATCCCTGTCTATAAGCACTTTTCGGGTATATGGATGACACAGAGGGCGGGGTCTTCATGAGCGAGAGTGTCCAGTGGCATACAAAGAATAGGGAACCCCATAGCAAAGATCAAAATGGGCCCCCAGTATGGTGTTGGGTAGAAGAACCTGGTGTTTGTTTCCCTTTTCACAGTTTATCCATGACCTGTGGGCCAATTTCACACCTCTGGGCCCTGTAACCCAATAGCAAAGGGGATTGTAGCAACCAGGGCTAGACCGTCTCTCCCTATCAGTTGTATGGTTTCCCTCTATGGACTGTAACCATGAATCATATGGTTGCCCACTCATTTTAACCCGTACCGGGTAATACTCCGCAGATTTTCCATATGATTAGCCTGGACGTCTGACATGGTGTTGATCACAAGATACAAGGATGACCGCATAATAATCTTGAAGAAACAATTACATATTTTTATTCTTTAAACAAAGAAACTTTTGCCGTTTGACTCGTCAGTGTAAATAACCTTCTGCCCACCTCCCTAATCTCCGATAGTCTGCCCTTTCTGGGTGAGAAATATTCCTCTTTTTCTCTATCCTGTTGGGTGGAGTAAAGTCACCAATCCCTGTCAATAGGAGAACAATGAAAGAAAACACGGCAGCCACATAACCTTACTTTAATCTCGGTTAATATTTGCACAGCTCATGTGACCCGTCGTTTGCTTAAGAAATTAGAACAAGTTTGGAAAACTTTTTATATTTTACTCCCTGATTTTAAAGAAATCTGCAGAACAAGATGCAGCCGTGAGAAAAATCTCACGCGGTTATTTTTGGGATCTCAAAAGTTTACAGATGTTTTTGCCGGTGGACCTGTTTTGCCAGACTTGACAGAAGATCAGTCATTGCCATGAAGGGTTTTCTGGAGCTCATCGTCTGCATGGCCCTTACAGGGTTGAGTAGTCAACAGAAATCCAGATGTCCAGATATCTGCAGTTGTTCTACCGGAGTTGTTGACTGTTACGGAAGAGGTCTCCATTTCATCCCAGAAGATCTGGAGTCGGACACCCACACCATGCTCCTCGCCTACAATAAAATAATTTCTCTCAAGACGTTATCGTTTTATAAGTACCCGTACCTTCGTCATCTGGAATTACACAACAATATCATTTGCGCCATTAACCCTCAGGCTTTCAAGAACCTTCACAACCTCCGCTACTTGGATCTCAGCGGCAACATGTTGACGACTCTAAAACCAGAGGTTTTCAAGCCTTTGTCCAATCTAAAAACACTGAACTTGGGGAACAACCGGATCGCCGGGCTGCACGCAAATATCTTGGAGCCTCTCGGAAATCTTACCGCACTTTATTTACACAACAACGCCCTGACCAGCCTGGGGATTGACATTTTGTGTCATTTACCAGCCTTAACGAAGCTGAGATTGGATGGAAACCCTTGGGTTTGCACTTGTCAAATTCAGTATCTATTATCTTGGATGATGGACAATGCTCAGAAAATTTATGGTAAGATTCTTTCGAGATGATTTGGTCTTCACGAGAAACGCTTTGGATCTGGGTATATTATGTTATTGGGACTGAGTATAGTCTAGGCTGGATTCTTGTATGATAATTGTATGGGTAGACTTTAGATCCTTCTTGGAAGACTTGATGGAGTCAACAATTTTGTAACAAGCTTTTCGGGTGCCTTCACATTCTCTAGATAGGACTTTTCTAGGTATTATATAAGGACCATCTGACCCCAAGACACATCTCTTTACATCAGGGTATCTAGAAGATGTGCGATCATATGGCTAAATCATTCGCCACCTGAGCCATTCCAGTAAGATAGTCATCAAGAGAGTTTGTGATACTTCGTAAATTTGTTTACACCCTTTTAGTACATTCCATGGGCCCTAGTTTTACAAAAAGTTCTGTATGCCACAAAGTTGTACAATCTTGTGTGCCACCTACACCAAGGTTCGTTTCCTACTTACCCTTCGTAGCTAGATCTATTGGAAAGACTTCTATGAGCCTATGGCTGCTTACATGCTGGCAACGTGGCTGGACCTCATGGTGGCACTGGGCTGATGGCGGGCATTTTATAAGGCTGGGTCTTGTTTTGATTTCCATTCTAGATTTGTCAATGGCTGAGATTAGCGTCATGGCTTCCAATTATAAAAGAAACCATAAGGCTGTGACTTGTCCAACAGATCAAAATGGTCACAGACGGAACCCAGCGTCCGGGTTCGGCAATAATAGTACTTTTTTTTGTTTTTAATGTTTTTCAGAGAAAGAAAGAACTTTGTGTGGGGTCCCAAAATATCTAAACCAGTATCCAATTATGGAAATTGAGAGCGGTTCGTTTGACCATTGCCAACACTTCTTCACGCTGTATGAATACCTGTACTTCCTCTTGATTGGCATGGCTCTATTCCTTAGCAGCATCATCCTCTGCTTGGTAACGGGGTCACTAATTGTTTTCTACGAACGGTTGTTAATAAAAGCCCAACGAAAGCCCCACGTGTATAAGAAAAAGACAATCCGCAAACGGGAGAGCATAATGAACGGTCACCACATACCAGTATGCCGTATATAAGGCACAACGATTGGAAATCAGGAAAAACGGGGACCGTCGGCGCTGCTTAAGTAGAGATAATTAGACTACCAATTCAGTGGGTAGGAATAGATAAAAGGACTTTATTGTCGACAGGGCTACGCGTTTCGATGCCGAACTGGCATCTTCCTCAGGCCAATCAGATTTGCCTGAGGAAGATGCCAGTTCGGCATCGAAACGCGTAGCCCTGTCGACAATAAAGTCCTTTTATCTATTCCTACCCACTGAGTTGGTCGTCTAATTATCTCTACTTAAGCAGCGCCGACGGTCCCCGTTTTTCCTGATTTCCAATCGTTGTACAAATCGACATCAAACCCTGTTTGACTGTGTTGTGGACCTGGCTGCAGCTTTCCAAGCCTGATTTGACACCTTTGGTGTCCACCACCCGAGGTGAGCGGAATTGTCGCACCCATCTTTTTCTTTTATCCCTATCAGATCCTCATTTGTCCTTTGTGGCGCCGTGTCTTTTTTCCAAAACCCATTTAGTATATAAGGGCAAACCAACCTGCCTGTGTCTTGGCTTTCCAAAAATTTTTTGAGGGAAACTGATGTTACAAAATATAATAGAAAACTAAATATTATAATCAACCACTCGCTGTTATACACTCCTCTGCCATGATTCTGCTCTGTCAAATATCACAATCAAAAAGATGAAAAATCCCCCCCAAAAATTCTATGGGCAACTTTTTTTGCCTCCCCTTCCTTCTCCTCCTTACGGTGCTAGTGAATGTGAAACATAATGGGCTTAGACTGCTCCATCGATAGTCGGACTGGCCCACCAGAGGGTCTGACACAATAGAGGTCCCCAGTGGCCCTGCAGCAGAGAACCCGATTTGAAGGTGACTATGGGGCCAATCGCTTCCAACGAGTGTCTATTCCTTATGGTATGATTCACAAATAACCTATTAAAGAATACAATGCCATTAAAAGTGCACATGTTCTGTAGAGATGGAGGGTGGCCCTCAGTATCATCTCTTCTAGTGGGCCCCAGGAACCCTAGTCCAACATTGGTTCCAAAGGTCTGCAATGGAGACCAAGCAAGCTATGCCTCATTCCTTTAGCCAAGCTCAATTCCCTTCGTCTCCGCCAAAGACAGAGGGGTCAGCAGGGAGGAAGGTGATGATGGAGGAAGACTTACTATTTTTTAAATGCTATGTACACCTTTGGAAACGATTTTTTTTTAATAAAACCGTATATCTCTGTGTGATTTGTGCAACTTTCTAATTACTTTTTATTCAAAATAGTTAACTTTTTCAGATATAGCTGCTTTGTATCTTGTATACAGAGCAGCTGTATCTAGCGCTGAATCCTGTATCTGTCAGGTCATCGAGCTGTTATCGATCCCATCGAAGTTCAAAACTTAGGTGTGCTAGATAACAGGAGGATCCTGCTTGTCAGAGACACTCAGGACCCGCTGTCACTGAACCCGTTAGTCCTGTTGAGCTGATGGATTCAGGTCTTAGTGCTAGTTACAGCTGCTCTGTATACAGGATACAAAGCAGCTGCATCTGAAAAAGTAAAAATTATTTTGAATAAGAAGTAATTACAAAGTTGCACCAAACAGACCGATACACATTTTTATTTAAAAAAAAAAAAGTAGTTTACAAGCCTTTAAAGAGAACATAAGACCGTAGTGGTGTGCGCGGTCCGTGATTTGCAGGTTCGGACGGCCGCGGAGTGTCACCCGTGACCGCCCGCAAATCACGGGCCGTGCACATTGTCGTATGCATTCATTTCAACAAACCTGGACAGCAAAATGCGGCCGTAATAAGACATGTTCTATCTTTTTGCGGTCCAGGCTCCTGGGCCATGCACGGACCGTGGAAACCATGGTCGAGTGCATGGGCCCATAGAAATTATTGGGACTGCAATTCACCCGCAGATTTGTGGGTGAATTGCGGGACCGCGAAAACACGTTCGTGTGCATGGGGCCTTACAGAGCCACAAATTTTACTCTTAGTCCCACCCCTCCCCCGCACCACAATATTTGATTGAAATCACTATACATACCATTTTATTCTATGTCTTCTGAAGTTGGGACTGTACGTACTTTTTTTTTTTTTACATTTTTTATTTTCCATATTCCAGCATGTAAAATATCGAGAAACACATTTTTGTTAAAAGGAAATAAATACATTAAAAAAATCTTAATTTTTCAAGAACTTTATTTATAAATATCCTTTAAATAATTTGACATTTAGCGGCATATACAGAAACAGTTACCCAGAAACTCAAATTACTGAGCACTCAAGAATAAAGTTTTAAATACAAATTTGTAAAAACAAATTATAGCAATATATATATATTCATATATGAAATATATAACCGTATATCTGACATCACCCCCCCTCCCCCCCCTTACTAGAGACTCAAGCCTGGAATGATGGCCTAGTAGCTGTGGCTTGCCAGCAGTTCTCAAACTACAAGTCCCATCATGCCCTTAGACGTTAGGACAGGCAGTGACTTGTAGTTCTTCTACAATTGGCAAGTCAGAGGTTAAGCCTGATTGAGTGTAAATCTTTTCACTTCAAGGTTAATGACCCGTCATTTACAGACTTACATGCCCTAAATATTCAGTAGAGTTTATCTGAAAAGTATCGCAACGAGACATGGCAGATAGCAAAACTGTGCATGCAAAAATATATATTGTATGTAATCCAATGCGTCACCATATGCAGGGGTCGGCCTTAGGTTGGATGGCGCCCTGTGCAGAACCGTCAATCGATGCCCCCCATCCTTCTGGTGTTCCATATAGTAGTGTTTTTTAGGCAAGTACCCCTATTCAAATACATGACATCAAAGCTATAATCATATACTGCACTACATGAGGACAGTGCGAGACATGGCATGTACCCCCTGGAGTGCACGTTCCGCAAGGTGAGAACCTAGGCCATACAGTGCCCACATAATACAATCATACAGTGTACAAATAAACCTGCCAGACAGTTGCCTATACAACACCCAACAGCCGAATCCATAAACTAAGGAAAGAAGCAGGATTCTGTGCATTGGTGGTGCCCAGGTCATCAGGGCTAATGGCGCCCCCTTCAGGGCAGTAGGTGCCCACTTCAGTAATGACAGGAGATGCGCCCATTGTGACTGTCGCACAGTTTCTACACCACTAAGACCGGACCTGATCATATGTCATTGTGAATTTGTAGTTGACGCAGCCTAATCTATAGGTAATTATATAGAGGAAACGAGGGATATGATGTTAATACATAGAATATGGCACAGGTAAATAATGCGATAAATATCTTAAGAAAAGAACGTCGGTAAAGGAATATTATAGTATTATCCGTTCAGATAGGAATCAAGACAATGCAATTCTTATAAAGCAAACAAAATAATAGCAATGAAGTGATCAATATGTGAATGGTTACAACTAATGACGTGGCTGGAACACAGATTTATATGACCCAATTTAGATATCAGGAGTTAAAGGGGTCGTCTGGTTTAGAAAACCCACTTTGATTTTGGGGAATTCTGAAATAATAGAGGGGAATCCGTTAATATCCATCAATAGCCAGAGCAAGGAGCGGTTACAAGGAGTGTCTATCGCTCTGGAGGACCCAGCACATCCCTGAATTACACACAGTCCATTGATTTTAATAAGAACTGTGCAAGGCTTAATTTCACCTGTGGTGGCGCTGCAGGAAAATTGTACACTTGCTGCCAGATGCTCTGCAGATCACAGATGATCGCTGAAGGTCTCAGCAGAGGGGACACATTGTGATCAGTTTAAGGCGGCCATACACATTAGATGTTTGTCGGCCAATTTCGGCAGGACCATCTAATGTGTATGGCGGTGTCCCGTCCTTACCCCGACGGCAGATGTCGGGGGAGAGAAGGATCGGGCTGTTGAGTTTCAATATGCCCGATCCTTTTGTTTGCAAGTAGATAGACCACTGCCAGAGGCCGTCAGCTTTTTCATGTGTACGGCCAGCCTTAGACCCTTCCAACAAAAAGGGATTGTCCAAAGCAGAGAACCCCTTCAACTAAAACAGAATCGGTCATGACACGGACCTCAGACTTACGTGTACTATATGCAAATGACCGATATGCATTATTTTATTCACTCCACTTGGGGGCAGACTTGTGTGCATATCAATGATCACTACATAAAGAGGCCGGTCATCTGCATATAGTGCAGGTAAAGGGCCGAATCTCCGGTGTGCAGGAGCTACAGATTTACAGTGGGGAATACTTTGTATTTGTCACAATCGAATTCCCTTCACTATATTCATAGGACTTGAAATAATTTTTTTTAAATAAATTTAAGATAATGCAAAAATGAGATCATTACGCAGAGCAGGGAATTAATTTTTTCGTAACTTTGTGCCGTGATTTGCCTAAGAGCCTAAGAATGTGATTTAAAGGGACAGTCTGGAAAATATTATAGCTGTAAATAGTCATCAATAAGTTGTATAACAATTGTGTGTGTGTAAATATATGTATAGAATTTTGAATTATTTAAAATATAATTTTATCTATTATATATATTATAATTTAAGAAATCTTTTCAGCGCCGACGGAGTATTTTAAAAATAGTTGTAGTTCAATGTAATTTTTGTGGGGGGAATTTAAATAAATTCCGATTTTAATATTCCATTTCTTTGTTAGATCACACAAAACAAAAACAATTGGTGTCTTGATATTTCTGGTACATATGTGTTATAGCGCCCCCTGTGTGTAGATATTGCTGTTACATACATGTTATGGCGCCCTCTGTTGTTCATTATTTTCTCTCTCAGAAGGTCTACCTAATGTATCCAGTACCGGCGGTCACACATGCTCAGTTTCACCACCCGGATCCTCTTATACACGGGAGGCGGAGTGATTCCTGCTATTGTGTCGGCAGCCAATAAGAATCAGCGCACTAGACGCAGCTTCCTCTCACTGGTTGACGTTCTAAGAGGGAATGAAATGAACACCAGGGGGCGCCATAGTATTTATGTTACAGCAATATTTACACACAGAAGCAAATATTGTCCTGTTTTGCCGGATTATGTTCTGGTGACGGGAGCCTGATAACTAAAACGCCTTTTTTCCCCTCAAATAATCAAACCTGTAATAAAGAAATTATCTTCACGCAAAACGGTCAAGTGGGTGAGTACACGATCAGCATGTTATAACCGTACATTGTAATAATTACAAAATATTATTAGAAAAATTTGACAATTATTTCATGCACTTTTATCATGTTCACATCACATAGCCATAATGTAACGGAAACTTGCCATCAAAACCAGATGTAAAAAAAATAAAAAATTCAGATACTAGCAAAATCTAAAAAACAAATGTGCAAAAAAAATTATTCAATATTATATTGGCATTGGAACACTTGGTGCCGGACTGTAAGAATCATTCTTTTTTTTTTCTAGTCAGTTCGGGGATTATTAGATTAGGAAGATATTCTATAGTCCGGCTGTCCCTGTAGTTGTCATGCCCAATCGGTAGTGGCGGCCATTTTTTTGGCAGGAATATTGGTTGTGTTTATAGCATTTTTAATATTGAATTGATGGATTGTGAACTACGTATGGTATCCATAGGGACCCATTCAGCCGACATCAGGGAGGTATATGTCGGCATATCTTCTTTTTTTGCTCTATGGATAAGCGTGGTAGACTATGCTATTCCATGCAGAGGCATACATGAAAAGAAAACATATACCGTGCAGTATATACTTTTTCTACAATAGGGTCCTTTGGGCGACACATGCTACTCTATGCTTATACAGTGGCATATGTTGCAGCCTTTCGTCGGACGTATACATCAGGAAATCTTCATGACGTATGCCTCTGACAGAAGGCAATAACGAAGTGTGAACAGAGCCTTAGATTCATAATGGCTTCCAGTACGGAATGGAGATGACAAGTCATAAGAAGCTCAACACAGGACCTTATATATCAAAACTGCAAAAAGGTTGCTCAAAGAGTCCATGATTCACGGTTCTTGATTTGCCCAATACAGTCCAAATAATAAAAGCTGAATTCTGATTGGTTCACCTTTTTCTTTTTTCCATACATGAGGCCCATTGATGGTTGTATATCAGAACAAATGTTCCACTCAGGAAATTATCAATTGTTCTAAACAGGTACTACTGAGGGCAACCAGAATTTTGGGAGATTTGGTGTTTTGCTATCTCCGTACCCTGATCGTCAATGGTTACAACAACAGGTTACCGGAAATGGGGACATACCTGCTAATCACCAGAATTGCATTGTGTCCAAACACTATAACAACCCGTAATTATGGTCTAACCTGACAATGGGGGGGATAGTTGGGTCATATATGGAGCCCATCTGATGATTGGAAGAGCCTGGGAACTCATAGACAATTTTTACACTGAATACTAGTTGACAAGTGAAGTATATTCAGAGTCGGACTGGCCCACCAGAGTACTAGAGGATCCTCCACCCGGCCTAGGTTCTGATACAATAATGTGCCCGAAAGGGTCCAGCAGAAGACAACCCCGTTTAGAGGTAACTTTGGAGCCAATCTCTTGTCACTAGGGTCTATTAGAGGACAGTTCACAGATAACCTATTCGACCTTATTAAAAATATATCCCGTGTGTACAATGACAACCACAACAAAGTTTACAATGCAATCTAAAGTAGACGTGCACATGTCCTATACAGATGGAGGGTGACCCTCAGGATCATCTTCTCTGGTGGGCCCAAGGAACTCCAGACCGACATGTAGTATATTACAGTAAGCAATCTATAGACAATATATTCTGGACCAAAAAATGGTAATATGGTACTTGATAATACAAATTATGTTTGGACTGGCCCACCAGAGGACTTGATGGACCGCCAGTGGGTCCATGTTCTGACATAATAACAAGGCTCCGTCAAAAACAATGCTCATGAGGTCCATCAGAACCTGACAGTGGAATAGATCAATTGCAGATGACAATTTCCCCTTTTGGGCCCAAGTTTGACATTGCTTACAAAATCTAACTCCAAAATAACTCTATTTTCACAAATTTTACGAAATGTAACTACCCTGTGACTAGCAAATGAATGGTCCTGACCTGTAAATTTAAAAATATATTATCATTTTTTTTCTTTTCGGTAACCCTAATAAATATGTATTAGGGGTATGAAAAAACCACAATATATACAGTATATTATCATACTTTTGGTCATTTCATACTACTCACCCCACGGCTCACTTATTTTATATTAAGTCATCATAAAGAAAAAATATCTCCACTTTATAATTCTGGGGGTTTGACATCTACAAACTAAAAACATAGTCCAAAAAAAAGGGGATCTTAAACCAATCACATTTCAGCTATAATTTTATCACCCGAGGTAGTAAAATAAAACCAATGATCTGATTGGTCACTACACCCCATACCAGGACCAATGAATCAGTGCTGTCACTTTTTTCCCGGTGAATTGTTATTAAAGGGGTTGTCCAATTTTAGAAAAATATGGCTGCTTCCTTCCATAAACAGTGCCACACCTGACTGCAGGTTGTGTTTGGTATTGAAGATCAACCCCATTTGCTTCAATTGTAGCAGGCTGCAATACTAAATACAACCCATGGTGTGGTGCTGTTTTTGGAAATAGGCAGCCCTGTTTTTCTGATCCTATACATCCCGTATAACCCCATGGCAACATGCAACATAAAGTTACGTTGCTGCAGCCAAGGTGTTCGCGCATTTCAATGTAACTACATTTCGGTGATGGTGCAAACTCAGAAGCTGAGCCCGCATCCTCTCCAGCGGGTGTCCACTGTATACTACGTACTCCGATCCCGACCGTTTAACCCCTTAGATGCCATGGTCAATAGCAACCGCAGCATCTAAGGGGTCAATACTGGCAAACCCCAAAAATGGCTGCTTTCTCTATGGGCTTTGACAGAGTTTAGATTAAATTAAACAACCAAAAGACTTGTATTACTTAAAGGGATTGTCCAAGATTAGATAAAAGAACAGCGCCACTAATGTCATTGAGTTGTGTCTTGTGTTGCGGCTGGGCCGCATTCAAGTAAATAGGGCTGAGCTGCAATACCAAACATAGCCCATAGAGAAGAGTGGCGCTGTGTTTATTTTTTTTGTGTTTTTTAAAGACCCCCTTTTTTCTTTTAATATTAAGAAAAATAAAAACCTAAGGGATAGCAGAAAACAGACAGAATGACAAATTTCCCATTATGAATAATACATGTGCAGAACTATACAACCCATGCAAATTGAAGACATTTTTTGTTGTTGATGGGGAAAAACAAAGGAGGCAGATGATGATCAGCGGTACAATAATAACACCTTTTAGCAGCAAAAATAAAAAGTGTTCAAATATTGTTCAGTTTGTCCAATTAAAACTTTAACGTACAGAAAAATAAATAGGAAAAGGGGCGGAAAGAGGGGCTCATTTTACTAGGTGCAAAAATAAAAACAAAAACTTCAGTTCATTTCTCTCCAGTAATGAAGTGTAAAATCCAACCATCGAGCCGGGTGTAGTGAGCAGAGGGGGGGATATGTGTTAAACATGCAGTCCCAGAGTCCTGTTGTGACCTCGTTCTTACCAGTTATGCAAATGTGAATTGCGTTGCTCTTAGGTCCATTATATACCATCCACAAGCCAGAACAGTCACTGTCTCTCTTCTTTGTACTACACCACAGTGCTAACAGAGGGATCGGACAGATTTAGCTGACCCGTGATGTCAGTTGGATGGTATTGCTGTAAAATACAAATATACAGAGGAAAGGTGAGGATCAACTGGGGCCAAGCCTGGACTCTGCCGATGCAGCTTCTGTTTCATTCTGCAGAGTTTTAGGTCTGTAAAAATGACAATACGTTGGGCCAGTTATATATTCAGGTGGCTTACTGGCTAAGAACATTTGTTACACTGATCACAATAAACAGGACACACATTGGAGTTCACCGTCATCTGTTTGATCTGTATTATGACTGGAAGATGTAAGTGTAGTAATGTATGGAGAGTATGGGAAGTTGTCGTAAAAGTAACCGAGTGTATCCAACCCCTGCCACTGTCGGATATATCTACTGTCCCCCCCCCCCCCCACAGCTAAGTAATGTGAAAATGAGATACTTTCCTGCCATGGAACATTGGGACTGGTCCTTGCAAGCTAGTTAGTGAAGTATTTTACTCAGCCTTGACTAGACCTTTGTTAAAATGCATAAATTTAATTACATTATTGATCATAGCTCAATAAATAATATAATACTGCCCCTTATAGACAAAAATATAGCTACAATAATACTGCCCCTTATGGACAAGAATATAACTACTATAATACTGCCTCCTATATACAAGAATATAATTACTATAATATTGCCCCTATATACAAGAATATAACTACTATAATACTGCCCCCTATATACAAGAATATAACTACTATAATACTTCTCCTATATACAAGAATATAACTACTATAATACTGCTCCTATATACAAGAATATAACTACTATAATACTGTCCTCTATATACAAGAATATAACTACTATAATACTGCCCCCTATATACAAGAATATAACTACTATAATACTGTCCCCTATATACAAGAATATAACTACTATAATACTGCCTCCTATATACAAGAATATAACTACTATTACATTGCACCCTATATACAAGAATATAACTACTATAATACTGCCCCTATATACAAGAATATAACTACTATAATACTGCCCCTATATACAAGAATATAACTACTATAATATTGCACCCTATATACAAGAATATAACTACTATAATACTGCCCCTATATACAAGAATATAACTACTATAATACTGCCCCTATATACAAGAATATAACTACTATAATACTGCCCCTATATACAAGAATATAACTGCTATAATACTGCCCCTATATACAAGAATATAACTACTATAATACTGCTCCTATATACAAGAATATAACTACTATAATACTGCTCCTATATACAAGAATATAACTACTATAATACTGCTCCTATATACAAGAATATAACTACTATAATACTGCCCCTATATACAAGAATATAACTACTATAATACTGCCCCTATATACAAGAATATAATGATTATAATACTGCTCCTATATACAATAATATAACTACTATAATACTGCCCCCTATATACAAGAATACAACTACTATAATACTGCCCCTATATACAAGAATATAACTACTATAATACTGCCCCCTATATACAAGAATAGAACTACTATAATACTGCTCCCCTATATACAAGAATATAACTACTATAATACTGCCCCCTATATACAAGAATATCACTACTATAATACTGCCCCTTATATACAAGAATATAACTGCTATAATACTGCCCCCTATATACAAGAATATAACTACTATAATACTGCCCCTATATACAAGAATATAACTACTATAATACTGCTCCTATATACAAGAATATAACTACTATAATACTGCCCCCTATATACAAGAATATAACTACTATAATACTGTCCCCTATATACAAGAATACAACTACTATAATACTGCTCCACTATATACAAGAATATAACTACTATAATACTGCCCCCTATATACAAGAATATAACTACTATAATACTGCCCCTATATACAAGAATATAACTACTATAATACTGCCCCTATATGCAAGAATATAACTACTATAATACTGCCCCTATATACAAGAATATCACTACTATAATACTCCCCCTATATACAAGAATATAACTACTATAATACTGCCCCTATATACAAGAATATCACTACTATAATACTCCCCCTATATACAAGAATATAACTACTATAATACTGCTCCTATATACAAGAATATAACTACTATAATACTGCCCCTATATACAAGAATATAACTACTATAATACTGTCCCCTATATACAAGAATAGAACTACTATAATACTGCTCCCCTATATACAAGAATATAACTACTATAATACTGCCCCCTATATACAAGAATATAACTACTATAATACTGCCCCTATATACAAGAATTTAACTACTGTAATACTGCCCCTATATGCAAGAATATAACTACTATAATACTGCCCCTATATGCAAGAATATAACTACTATAATACTGCCCCTATATACAAGAATATAACTACTATAATACTAACCCTATATACAAGAATATAACTACTATAATACTGCCCCTATATACAAGAATATAACTACTATAATAGTGCTCCCTATATACAAGAATATAACTACTATAATACTACCCCCTATATACAAGAATATAACTACTATAATACTGCTCCTATATACAAGAATATAACTACTATAATACTACCCCCTATATACAAGAATATAAGTACTATAATACAGCTCCTATATACAAGAATATAACTACTATAATACTGCCCCCTATATACAAGAATATAACTGCTATAATACTGTCCCTATATACAAGAATATAACTACTATAATACTGCCCCTATATACAAGAATATAACTACTATAATACTGCACCTATATACAAGAATCTAACTACTATAATACTGCCCCCTATATACAAGAATATAACTACTATAATACTGCTCCTATATACAAGAATATAACTACTATAATACTGCCCCCTATATACAAGAATATAACTGCTATAATACTGTCCCTATATACAAGAATATAACTACTATAATACTGCTCCTATATACAAGAATATAACTACTATAATACTACCCCCTATATACAAGAATATAAGTACTATAATACAGCTCCTATATACAAGAATATAACTACTATAATACTGCCCCCTATATACAAGAATATAACTGCTATAATACTGTCCCTATATACAAGAATATAACTACTATAATACTGCCCCTATATACAAGAATATAACTACTATAATAGTGCTCCCTATATACAAGAATATAACTACTATAATACTACCCCCTATATACAAGAATATAACTACTATAATACTGCTCCTATATACAAGAATATAACTACTATAATACTGCCCCCTATATACAAGAATATAACTACTATAATACTGCCCCCTATATACAAGAATATAACTGCTATAATACTGTCCCTATATACAAGAATATAACTACTATAATACTGCCCCTATATACAAGAATATAACTACTATAATACTGCACCTATATACAAGAATCTAACTACTATAATACTGCTCCTATATACAAGAATATAACTACTATAATACTGCTCCTATATACAAGAATATAACTACTACAATACTGCTCCTATATACAAGAATATAACTACTATAATACTGCCCCCTATATACAAGAATATAACTACTATAATACTGCTCCTATATACAAGAATATAACCACTATAATACTGCCCCTATATACAAGACTATAACTACTATAATACTGCTCCTATATACAAGAATATAACTACTATAATACTGCCCCTATATACAAGACTATAACTACTATAATACTGCTCCCTATATACAAGAATATAACCACTATAATACTGCCCCCTATATACAAGAATATAACTACTATAATACTGCTCCCTATATACAATAATATAACCACTATAATACTTCCCCTATATACAAGAATATAACTACTATAATACTGCTCCTATATACAAGACTAAAACTACTATAATACTGCTCCTATATACAAGAATATAACTACTATAATACTGCCCCCTATATACAAGAATATAACTACTATAATACTGCTCCTATATACAAGAATATAACTACTATAATACTGCTCCCTATATACAAGAATATAACCACTATAATACTGTCATTTTTATTATAATAATAATGGACCTGGACATCCCCTCTAAGCTATTGATGAGCTGAGTGGTAAAAGATATAAGGAGTTGTTTGCAGCAGAGGACTGAGCCTGGATTATTCAGCGTCTGCCATCAATGTTCTTCCCTTATTTCTATCTAGAGTAGAAGGTTAGAAATACAGCTGTTCTCTATTGTGACGCTCTGGCAGGGGGAGACTTTGTCCTGCGATTCCAGCGTAAGGCAAAGAACAGCCACAATGTGTTAGAAGATAAAGCGCCATTGTGTGCCGGTCTGATCCATGCACAGTGAGCTCTGTGTATACTCTGCTGGCCTCAAAGCACACGCTCAGTATGTGGTGGTGTCACTGCCGCCTCCGACTGACTGTGTATGGGAACTACGTGCTGACATTGACTTGGCAGTAATATAATAATCGTGTTATTACATAGAAAATTAACAGCTTACATTCAATTTTCATTAATATCTGATCGTTTTACACTCCAGGACTATTTGTGGACGTAGGCCATTCAAGATTATGGTGGACGGGGGTGTGAGACCGCCTGAAGGTACGGATTCTGCTTGCAGAGATCCAGCTAAAGTTAGGGAGTCTCTAAGGAAAAACTATGCAAAATAGCTGTCCTCCAGAAGGAAGAAAACTGCCCCTCAAGTACCACCTATAGGGGGCTACTCTGTAAGTCAATGTCTGACCCATTCAACAGTAGGTTTATAAGCCAAACCAGAGACCCTCATCTGGAGGAGAATTTATGAGCTTCTCACGCAGCCAATCAGGACTTTGCTCTGTAATGTCTGGTTTGGCTGATAACCCATGTACAAGGGGTCATACATTGACTTATGGGGTAATCACCTATAGGTAGCACCTAAGAGACCGTATACATGCATTGGCCCATAAATGACTTATTTTGCACCAATGAAATTAGAGTGGGTTGTCGATGAGATTGCGCCTGATTTATTAAAAGGTGCACATCTCTTACTTGATAAATCTGGTGCATTTGGAATTGTTAGGAGCAGCTGCACATTTGCGCCTGTTATTTGCTTTTTTTTTTTTAATATTTTGCTTTTGAAAAACCTAAAAGTAAATTTGAGAAACCTTGCTCATTTTTGTATAGTTTTAGATGAAGCCTTTTTATCCTGTGCTATTTCCCCCAAAATCAATCATGAACTAAATAATAAATGTGCGCCATTAACTCACAGGATAGCTACCTATAGGTGGTGCCAGAGAAACCGAATTCTTTCTTCTGAGACAGAAAATAAAAACTTACTGACCCCTATGGGTAACAGACAAGGTTGCCATTAACTTTCCAGACCTTGAGGAGGCTATACGTATTAGATATGTATTGGCCAACAGCCCTAATGCTTTGCCAAGGTATGTCTGGAGAGAGGTGAAGTATGCGTCTGTAAGACATCTCTTCAGGAAATAAAAGGACATCAGCTGAAATAATCCAGCTGGGAAAGTTCTCACTTTTATTAAGAAAGGACAAAGAGCAGGGTCGATAGACGACCTTGACACAGCCAGTGTTATTCATACAAGGTCGCTTTTATGTTGTTATTGTACTTATCTATATCTGTGGGTGATAAACCTTGAACCTATGAGATAGATGAGTAGACTCATCTCCGCTCCTGATTTCCTTGACAGGAGCATTAACCCTGGGAGTCATTTAGAAAAGCCATATATGACCAAGGCTAAATGAGAAATAACTGTTTATCTATGATATACTACACTTTCTTCAACCTTGAAGGTGAGATTTCTCTTAAAGTGGTACCTTTTTAAGTTGAATAACATAAAGGAACATTTTGATACAATGTTTTTTGCCGTGGCCAGGGCCTAAGGCGGCGTAGTATGAATTAATAAAATTCCAATGAGAGAATCCTTGTCATGCTCCGCCTCCTCAGGCCCTGTACTAGTGTATCAGTTTTAGGCCGAGTGTTCCTTTAATAATAAACCACTCATTGGCGACAATATATCTAACCCACTTTTGATTTCAAGAGACATCTGCCATCCAAACTCTCTATCCACCTATTAGTTCAATTGTCAATGTCTTCTCTGTTGTGTCCAATAGAAAATTCCTAATTAAAGGAGTTATCTTACCACTACAAAACCTGTCAATCCACCCTGCTTGGGACTGCCCTCTATTTTCCGGAACGGAGAGCCGCTATGTAAGACTGGCTACTTCTCTGGGGACTAGGCCCGGACACGGTACTTCCGTACCATTCATTTGAATGGCTGGCATGTAATGCTAAAGTTCCCCTGTAGTGGCTTTCCTGGTGATAACTGCTGATCGCCGGGAAGTAGAGAAGCCGAAGTCACGGCGATCAGCTGATCCCGCTCCGGTTTCTTTTTAAAAACAGGTGGTCTTTATGAGACAACCCCTTTTTAAGCAGCTGTGAGACGACAGTGCTAATTATAGTATATATTGTACATTTTTGCAAAACTAACGTCCTAATGGTGCCACCTATGTCCGTTCCTAACTACCCATTGCCTACGGTGATTGCTTATGCTGAGTAGTGGGTAAACTGATATGTATGGACTATATGTAACGTGTGTATGTGAATACAAATCGATTCAACTGTGACAATATACAAGGTATACAAACCTAGCACATGGTACATCCACATAAAAAATATATTTTTCCACATTGGTTTGATAAACAAATCTATCCTAACAAACTCACACACTTATAAACACAGTAAAACCGGTAACATACAGTTCAACAATTCTGCAATTCTGAGTTTTTATTAAAATTTTATGTTGGTATTATACTATAAAAATTGTTTTATTAGGTTCTTAATAAAGCAAATTGTTGCATTTGGAATTAATGGAACATATCTGGAAGGGGTTGAGAGTTAAAGGGGTTTTACTTCTCGTGGGGGAAAGGGGGTCTCCTCAGCAAAATGCTGTAATCACAAACAAAAAAGTACACAAACTTGTGACACAAACATGACTCTTAGTGATGTGAAACTTTGCCAAAATAACAAAAATAGAGTGTGTCCAGAAGGCGTACAACGAAGAACAGGAAGGAACAAGTAAAAAAAAAATAAAAATTTAAAAAAGTTTTAAAAAAAAAAACACAAAAAAGTCTTGGTTTAAGATCGGCACCAATAAACGCAGAGAATTTTTTTGTTTTTTTTAAAGCATAAAAAAAATTATGCATTTAGCATGGTCTTAAAACTGACCAAAAAAATGTATAGACTGGCTCCATGGAGTCCAGAAAATTCGAATTTGCTTAGATTTCGATGCCTGACTAAAACATGGGGCTGGAATGTACTTGCATGTACAATGCGCAGCTTCTGGATGGGCGTTTGGCAACCAATGAAATGGTAGAGGAAATTAAGGAACAGAGATAGAGAGAGCCTTAGACAAAGACGTAGAAGAGGAGATGAAGAGGTTGAGCCATACAGTAGAGAGAGCAAGCAAGAGACAGAGAGTAAGAGAGAGCAAAGCTCTTCCTCCGAGAGTGCAAGCAAGAGAGAGAGAGTAAGAGAGAGCTGAATTCTTCTTCCTTACCGTGTCTTTGCAGGACCTACGTCTCTTGAAGCTGGAGGCCAGGGTTGAGGTGATGGACCTAAAAGAGGCTTTCTTTTTAGGGTCAGGTTCTGCTCTACCACTTTTTCTATCCTAAAATGAATATGTATAAGCAATTAGATACCTAATGTGTCTCTCCTTTAACTACCTCTACACTGAATATAGTCCAAGGTGACAAGATGTTGTCCTATCTTGTAAGACTGACTCTGTATGGCAACTAGCTATGGTGGAATTGCGGTCAGGAGAGGGAAAAAATGGTCACCAGCTACGTATTGGATCCACCAATGTCTTAGTAGGAGATATATCTGTATCTATTGTGCTACCACACTAAGTATAGGTGTAGTCAATTAGGGAAAACATTATTAATTTGTTTCCCTTGAAACAAATTCCACCGGTCCATGCCAATTTTGTCAAAATTGGATGCCAATTTTTGTAAAAAATTACAGTGACCATAGTGATTTTTGTTAAACACTGCTTAAGCATTGGACAGTGGTAAATTCTAAATTCAGCTATCTGGGGTATGAGGACTGTGTGGGTGACTAGAGAAGGTTAGGATCTTTAAGCTGGAGGCAATGTCACAAGAAAGATAGAAGACGGCATTAGAAAGCAGCCATTGTATGAGATTTCTGTAAAAAATGTATTCAAAAATTTTAATGGTGCATTGGCGCAAAGAGGTTTTTTTTTCTTTCCAAAGGCAAAAAAAAAAAGTAAAAAGAAAATCATAATTTCTAAAAATTAAAAAATGGCAAATAAAATAGAGAAGCATTAGCTATTTTTGACATTGCATAAGAAAATGTTGTGAAATCATAAAAGGTGGGAGAGAAAAGAAAAGATGAGGCTTGTTCTGTTATACCAACGTTGAGTATAACAAAAATTTATTCCATAGGTGACTGGGCACCTTCGATGGGATAAATTTTGGGATTTGTTGTTTTCCTTTTAGATAGGCATGCACAAATGGGGTTTAAGCGGTATGGATGGCATGGAATGACTATATTTTGCTCCATGTATTATCCCAAATCCAAATTTTGCTAAAACAAATAGATTTTTTCCACTTGCCTTCCTTCTAGTAACGTGACAGACTTTTGTTTTCTGTAGTTCCCACCTGTGGAAAGGTCTCAGATTGTAAGATTGTTTTTTGTTGTTTTTTTTTCACAACCCCCACAGAGTGACATGCACACTTAACATGTACAAAAAATTTCCCCTACGTTGACACGGGGTGCAGGGGAATTCTAGAAGGTTGGCAAGTGAAAATTGTGGTGCTCGTGACCGTCTAATGCTCCTGGCCGGCAGACTTCTCCCCGGACGAACACAAAGGGAGAGTGTTTCCGAGAGACCAGACACCATTTCTTACCATCTGAATTTATCAGGTTGAATTTTTTGAATCCGAAATCAGAGCAATACTCGCTCCAAAAATATCCCAAAATAGCGTGTATATAATTATAAATATATTTATATATCTGCATAATGTGTGTGTATGTATGTGCATATAAATTGTATGTGTGTTGTTTTTGGATTTTTTCCACCTTAATTCTACCCCAAGTTTCGGGTGTTTGAAGGGGTTCTTCGGACAATCTCTACTTATTAGAATGGCCCCATGACAATAGGCTGATCACAAAGTGTGCCTTCTGCTGGAAACCCTGTGATCAACTGTGATCGCTGTTGAAAGCTGGCATTGAGTGTTTAATTTCCCTGCAGCGCCACCACAGGGAAAATAAAGCATTACACAATGCCTATTCACATCAATGGGTTGTCCGTGTAATACAGGACAGCGAGAGACTCTCTTAGAAACAACTCTCCACTCTCCCCAAGAGATGAAGATCCCGAACAGAGGACCCCCCTCTATTAACTCAGGATTCCCTAAAATGTTGTAATGGCTGTGGGGGGAAATTGCTTGTTCATTTTTTTTCTTCAACTATATTTAGGGTACAAAATCCATTAGGACGTTTATTACTCTGCTTTACATCCAAAATGTCCATGGCCCTACACTGCTCCCAAAATGTATGTATGTGTGTGTGTGTGTGTGTGTGTGTGTGTGTATATATATATATATTATATAAAACAACCAAAAACTGAAAAAAAAAATTTGAAAAAACATTTTTGGGGATTCCATGTATGGACTCCTGACCTTCAGGTTGTGCACCTCGGATGTCTCATAAGTACAATCATTCACCAATAAAGCCTGTCTGAATGGTATCCGACACTTTTTCGGCATTTTTTTCCCTCCGCGCAATATGTTCACAGATAACGCTGCACCCAGTCCATGTTTTTATATTTACCCTGTTATTATATCCACCCATAATTCATTGTCTAGGTCTCCCAGGTCTGCAGCACCTCACAGAAAGAGCACATGCACCACAATATTTTATGTTGATTATGTAGATTGCAACTGCACTTTTAGTTTTAGTTTTATTTTTTATTTTGTAATTCACAAACCTGTTTTTGTATTCATTTAGATGAACTTTAAAATAACCAGCATCTGTCTTCAAATTTTAACGGTAGATTAACAGCAACGTGGCAACTAATTTTTGTCTATTATTCTACAGGACAGACATGGGTTCGTTATCCATTTGTCACCAACATATAGGGAGGTACGGGTTGACTCTGCGGCAATGGTCTGTCGGTGTTTTGAGGAGCCTCAATATCTTGGTGACTGAGACACATGGTTGTGCGATAGCCATGGGGCTGTGTTTCAGTGTGGTATATGGAGGTCATATGGAAATATATGAGGTTGTATGGAACAGTAAAGAACCCATGTGGATGCTGTAGACCATCGGGAAAGTGCAGTCCAATATAACATCAATGAAATGGATTCACTTGGTCACGATTCTTTGTTGCCCCGGCTGAAAGGGAAGGGTTAGTCTGACATCACATTCAACAGAATATGAATTACCGTATACACACACATATAGAAATATTATTACCTGCTACAAAAGACAAAAACTAAAACTGCAGCATTCACCGAGAAGCTAAAAAAAATTGGGATATTTTTGGCTATGGTTCGGGGTACAGTCATAGGTTCTTATGATGATACGTTATGTGATATATTATAAAAATATCAAAAAGTTGGAAGTTCTTTATTGAATCTAATGGGGCCTCTAATTTTCAAGTCTTCCACATTCGCATCTACACAATTGTCTCCCTAGGATATGCCTATGTAGCTCTTATACATCCCCCTATACTGATGGATACCAGGGAGTCCCAATTGTGGTTGCTGGAAGATGTAATACTGAAGACGCCTTTCAAGAGGTTATCCACCTTCTCCCTCTCTGTCAGCATTGGGACAAACTAGTTTTCAGTTGACAGACTGGTTGCTATGGATCCACTGCCTAACAACAGAATTGTATATGATGTTGTCAGACAGCACATCCCTTATAACCAGTCGGACTCAGACTGCTTAATTGAAGGCAACAATGCCTTTTGAGGGCAGAGAAAGGGGCAAGGTGGCTTCTATCAGTTGCTATGGATCCAATGCCTAACAACAACAGAATTGTATATGATGTTGTCAGACATCACGTCCCTAGCAACCAGTATGTCTCAGACTACATAATTGAAGGCCACATTGCCTGTTGAGAGCAGATAAAGGGGCAAGGTGGATTCCATTAGTAGCCATACCATGTGTTTCTCTAGATTTAAGCTTTCGAAAGAATGGGAGGAGAATGCCGAGGACCCATTTTCATTCATGTCAAGGACTATATCAAATAAATATTTTGAATTAAGAAAAAATGCAGTAATCAGAGACTAACTGGTTGCTAGGGACATGCTGCATGACAACTTCCACGGCAGTGGGTCCATAGCAACCAGTCTGTCTCACAAAATGTCTGTTTTTTTATTGGGTTTTTTTAACACTACCTGCAGTTTTAGTATCTTGTTTTCACAGTGGTCAACAAATGTCCTTACAGAAAAAAGAAATGGGATATAAGGATGACCTGTGCAGTGTGAGGAAGCTCAATTGTCAGCCATCTTCTGACACTGACACGGTCATAACATACAAACTATGGTGAATAGCAACACATTATAACATGAGGACACCTGAGACTCCACAGTGAAATGGAGAAGGTTTAATGTAGACTGGACAAGACGTAGACACTGGACCATGATGAAGAATCTGCTCTCCGACAAGGAAACAGGAAACGCACCTGTGGGTTAAGTTCTCTAAAACGTTTTGTCATACCTGCAGGTTTTTTCGCCAAACGTTCACGGCGGCAAAGGCGAGCTGCATCTGCTTCCTCCGGGCATCCTTATGTCGTTTGTAGGCTATTTCGATAAATATCAGGAAGATTCCAGCAACAATACCACCAGCAACAAGCATAAAGACACCTGGGAAAAAAATAATAGGTAAGAAAAACAGTATAAAAGATTGTAAAACAAAAAAGACTAAAAATAAAAAACATCTTATAAAGAAAAAAAATAAGAATAAAATTATATATAAATATATATTAGTCCTCAATGAATTAGAATATCCACAAAAAGTTAATTTATTTCAGTAATTCAATTCAAAGAGTGTGTCTCCTATATTCTATAGATTCATCACACACAGAGGGATCGATTTCCAGCATTGTTGATGATTATGGGAACAGTTACTGAAAACCCAAAATTTAGTGTCTCAGAAAATGATGTTATATAAGCCCAATTCCAAAAATGATTTTTAATACTGAAATGTCGTCCTACTGAAAAGTCTGTCCAGTATCTGCCCTCAATACTTGGCTGGGGCTTCGACTCTGCATGAATTACTGCATCAATGCGGCGTGGCATGGAGGCAATCAGTCTGTGGCACTGCTGAGGCGTTATCAATGCGGCCTGGCATGGGGGCAATCAGTCTGTGGCACTGCTGAGGTGTTATCAATGCGGCGTGGCATGGAGGCGATCAGCCTGTGGCACTGCTGAAATGTTATGGAAGCCCAGGTTGCTTTGATAGCGGCTTCAGCTCGTCTGTATTATAGTAGTTATATTCTTGTATATAGGGGCAGTATTATAGTAGTTATATTCCTGTATATAGGGGCAGTATTATAGTAGTTATATTCTTGTATATAGGGGGCAGTATTATAGTAGTTATATTCTTGTATATAGGGGGCAGTATTATAGTAGTTATATTCTTGTATATAGGGGGCAGTATTATAGTAGTTATATTCTTGTATATAGAGGCAGTATTATAGTAGTTATATTCTTGTATATAGGGGACAGTATTATAGCAGTTATATTCTTGTATATAGGGGGCAGTATTATAGTCGTTATATTCTTGTATATAGGGGGCAGTATTATAGTAGTTATATTCTTGTATATAGGGGGCAGTATTATAGTGGTTATATTCTTGTATATAGGGGCAGTGTTATAGTAGTTATATTCTTGTATATAGGGGGCAGTATTATAGTAGTTATATTCTTGTAGATAGGGGGCAGTATTCTAGTAGTTATATTCTTGTATATAGGAGGCAGTATTATAGTAGTTATATTCTTGTATATAGGAGCAGTATTATAGTAATTATATTCTTGTATATAGGAGTAGTAGTGGTAGTAGTAGTAGTAGTAGGAGTAGTAGGAGTAGTAGTAGTAGTAGTAGTAGTAGTAGTAGTATTACTACCTGGCTACTTGTTTGCCCAATGCAAAAGCTCCCTCCAAGCATTATTACTTACCTGCCATGTTCTCAAAGGTTAGTGTAGCTGGGGCATTGCTGCGAGAGTCACATTCCTGATATCTGACCCATGTCTTATCAAGATCTTCCATAAATCCATTCTCATGTGATCTAGAGATAGAAATGAATAGAGTGAGAAACTGCTGCATTTTATTCCTGGCAGACAACTTGCAATAGCAAATTATACAATACCCAGATGTACAAAACCTGTAAAAGAAAATACCCTTTAAGTACCATCAAATATTAAATAGCTACACATATCACATATAACTTCTAGTTCATGGTGTACAATATTATAGTAGTTATATTCTTGTATATGGGGGCAGTATTATAGTAGTTCTATTCTTGTATATAGGAGCAGTATTATAGTACTTATATTCTTGTATATAGGGGGCAGTATTATAGTAGTTATATTCTTGTATATAGGAGCAGTATTATAGTAGTTATATTCTTGTATATAGGAGCAGTATTATAGTAGTTATATTCTTGTATATAGGAGCAGTATTATAGTAGTTATATTCTTGTATATAGGGGCAGTATTATAGTAGTTATATTCTTGTATGTAGGGGCAGTATTATAGTAGTTATATTCTTGTATGTAGGGGGCTGTATTATAGTAGGTATATTCTTGTATATAGGGGCAGTATTATAGTAGTTATATTCTTGTATATAGGGGCAGTATTATAGTAGTTATATTCTTGTATATAGAGGCAGTATTATAGTAGTTATATTCTTGTATATAGGGGGCAGTATTATAGTAGTTATATTCTTGTATATAGGAGCAGTATTATAGTAGTTATATTCTTGTATATAGGGGGCAGTATTATAGTAGTTATATTCTTGTATATAGGGGCAGTATTATAGTAGTTATATTCTTGTATATACGGACAGTATTATAGTAGTTATATTCTTGTATATAGGTGCAGTATTATAGTAGTTATATTTTTGTATATAGAGGCCGTATTATAGTAGTTATATTCTTGTATATAGGGGCAGTATTATAGTAGTTATATTCTTGTATATAGGGGCAGTATTATAGTAGTTATATTCTTGTATATAGGGGGCAGTATTATAGTAGTTATATTCTTGTATATAGGAGGCAGTATTATAGTAGTTATATTCTTGTATATAGGGGCAGTATTATAGTAGTTATATTCTTGTATATAGGGGCAGTATTATAGTAATTATATTCTTGTATATAGGGGAAGTATTATATTAGTTATATTCTTGTACATAGGGGCAGTATTATAGTAGTTATATTCTTGTATATAGGGGGCAGTATTATATTAGTTATATTCTTGTACATAGGGGCAGTATTATAGTAGTTATATTCTTGTATATAGGGGGCAGTATTATATTAGTTATATTCTTGTACATAGGGGCAGTATTATAGTAGTTATATTCTTGTATATAGGGGCAGTATTATAGTAGTTATATTCTTGTATATAGGGACAGTATTATAGTAGTTATATTCTTGCATATAGGGGCAGTATTATAGTAGTTATATTCTTGTATATAGGGGCAGTATTATAGTAGTTATATTCTTGTATATAGGGGCAGTATTATAGTAGTTATATTCTTGTATATAGGGGCAGTATTATAGTAGTTATATTCTTGTATATAGGAGCAGTATTATAGTAGCTATATTCTTGTATATAGGAGCAGTATTATAGTAGTTATATTCTTGTATATAGGGGGCAGTATTATAGTAGTTATATTCTTGTATATAGGGGGCAGTATTATAGTAGTTATATTCTTGTATATAGGAGCAGTATTATAGTAGTTATATTCTTGTAAATAGGGGCAGTATTATAGTAGTTATATTCTTGTATATAGGGAGCAGTATTATAGTAGTTATATTCTTGTATATAAGAGCAGTATTATAGTAGTTATATTCTTGTATATAGGGGCAGTATTATAGTAGATATATTTTTGTATATAGGGGCAGTATTATAGTAGTTATATTCTTGTATATAGGGGGCAGTATTATAGTAGTTATATTCTTGTATATAGGGGGCAGTATTATAGTAGTTATATTCTTGTATATAGGAGCAGTATTATAGTAGTTATATTCTTGTATATAGGGGGCAGTATTATAGTAGTTATATTCTTGTACATAGGGGGCAGTATTATAGTAGTTATATTCTTGTATATAGGGGCAGAATTATAGTAGTTATATTCTTGTATATAGGAGGCAGTATTATAGTAGTTATATTCTTGTATATAGGAGGCAGTATTATAGTAGTTATATTCTTGTATATAAGGGCAGTATTATAGTAGTTATATTCTTGTATATAGGGGGCAGTATTATAGTAGTTATATTCTTGTATATAGGGGGCAGTATTATAGTAGTTATATTCTTGTATATAGAGGGCAGTATTATAGTAGTATTTCTATTGATATCGGTTGTGATTGGTGATCCTTTAGATTCTTTTGTCTGCTGCATAAAATGAAATATCACATCCAAGACTAATAGTTTAGGATTTGTATTTGTTAGTCTTGTCTGATTGTAAAGACTCTCTATATTTATTCCTATGAGATTGACATAGTGACTCCTGGGGGTCTTGCTGCTTATTTAGAGCCCCTGAAATTGTCCTAAGCTTTTTAGGACGGCCATTAAAATGAATAGACCTCCTACTTCACGCTTTACACCGTTATTGTATGTGGAAAATAGAGGGGGACCCCTGCCTAGGAGCTCTTCTATCAGCTCAGTAATATAAATTGGTTGTCCACAGCAGATAACCCGATAATGACATTTTAGAAATCCTAACCTCCCTTCTCAAACACTTGGCACTTGGAGGGTGGGCATTAATGAGTGAAATCCAGGGCGTCCATTAGGAATAGGGCCCCTTTAGCAGGGATCAAAAAGGGGCTACTCCTTATGGCTCTGGGTAATGCCAACCAGGACGGAGGGGCCAAGTGCTCATTTGCACTCGCTGAACCCTTTAAATTACGCTTGTGCTGATTCCCCCCACCCGTGCTTGCTAACATTGGATTTTGCCTATGGAGATGGTAGTCCTTCCCAATGTCTTAACACTCAACAGCAAAGGGGATGGGATAAACCATGACAGGGCCTCCTCTCTTCTGCAGGGACTGCTTCTATGGTACTTACATCGCCCACATTTAAAATAATTACAATCAACGTGGAACATACTTGAGAATGTTGAGGGACACGTTCTGCTTCCATGGACTGTCCTTTCTCATACCGATTCCAAAACCAGAACGGAAGAACAGTTCTCCGGTGGTGACAAGATCGCACTTCTGAGAGGCTTCAAATTCCAGGACCGCAGAATCCCAGATGAAAGCGTGGAGTTTACTGAGAGACAGAAAGAGGAGGACGTTCAAGGACAACTCCAGGCAAAACTAGTTGGTCCCCCATTTTTGAGTAATAGCCACGTGACTGTAATGATCTTGGCACAGTGCCGCTCTACTGGGCATTCAGCAGGTGTAACCCGCCATGTGCTAAATATGACATATAATATCCACATGTTCGAAGCAGGTTAATTATGTCAATGCAATGCCCACATTTGGTCTCAAGGGGGCTCTGCTTTATTTATGCATGTAAATACCAGGTTCTTTATTGTTGGTTATTATTAATACACTTACAGCAAATTGCAACATAGGGAGTGAGAAACTCACACAGTGCATTGTGACAAATGCCAAACAACCTCTTTTTGTTGTGCTCCTTATTGTGCTGTGCTAAAAACATTAATATATATTTTTTAATTGGCTACAAAGTTCGTGAATAAAAGCCACAGAAACTCCCATAACTCTGCGTCAGCCATGCCCCATAAGTGCCTTGTACAAATGCCCATATACTGTAAGTGCTATAAGTGCTTACCACAGCGCCATTATAACTGACTGCCTCAGATGTCCTTAGAAGTTGCTGCTATAGATGCCCCCACAAATGTCTGGCCATACATTCAACCATCAGTGCTTGTCCCAAAGTCAGCCATATTATAAGTGCCTTCCTCAGAGGTCCCTATAAATATCTGTTATAGATGCCCCCATAAATGCCTGGCATAGATGCTTTATAAATGTCTGCCATAGATGCTGCCATTAGTGCTTGTCCCAGATGCAGCCTTATTATAAGTGCCTTCCTCAGAGGTCCCCATAAATGTCTGCCATAGATGCCCCCATAAGTGTCTGCCATAGATGCCCTCGTAAAGGTCTGCCATAGATGCCCCCATAAGGGTCTGCCATAGATGCCCTCGTAAAGGTCTGCCATAGATGCCCCCATAAGTGTCTGCCATAGATGCCCTCGTAAAGGTCTGCCATGGATACCCTCGTAAGGGTCTGCCATAGATGCCCTCGTAAAGGTCTGTCATAGATGCCCTCGGAAAGATCTGCCATAGATGCCCTCGTAAAGATCTACCATAGATGCCCTCGTAAAGGTCTGCCATAGATGTCCTCGTAAAGGTCTGCCATAGATGCCCTCGTAAAGGTCTGCCATAGATGCCCCCTGTAAAGGTCTGCCATAGATGCCCTCGTAAATGTCTGCCATAGATGCTCACATAAAAACCAGCCTGTGATTACTTCTAGCATTCAGACAAATGTAACCTATCACTTTGGCTGATTTGAAGAAAATGGTAAACCGCAATAGTTTGCGCGGTATAAAACTGGATAAATTCTAGCTCATTCCTCCAAGATTAGTACACTTGGGTCTTCAATTTTCTAATGTAATCTTTAAAGTACCAAAGGTGGATATTCACTTTTAAATTGTGGAGTTTCATAGATGAAGGCCAATAAATGGCAAGTCTAGTGGACAGCTCCGCCTAGAGGGCACACACAGACATTGCAACCATCTGGTTTTATCACGTAGTGTCATACATTCCTGTAAAAGCCCTTTAATAACCTCCGCGAGCAATGCCGTCCGGTCACATTTCACGTCCGTAATGGTAATATCCATGTTCTTAGAAGTGCTAGGACGCAGAGAGCTGGAGTCTGAGGCTTCCTGTGGTTTCATCTGGGACGACAATGAGATGAATGGAGGCGTACTTACTTATCCCGCACTGCTTGGATGGCTTCGGCAGCACTCTCGTAGTTATGTTTTTCCATGTGCCGATACATTGTGCTCAGCTCCACCTGTCTTCTGAAGTAAATGTCTACAGAACTCTGCTTGACCGTGGCGTAGATAAACTTGTCACTGGGGTTACGAAGCTGCGGAAATAAACAATGATCGATATTAATGTGAAAAACAAAAATGGCTGCCTCTGTTACGTGAAGACGTCAGGCACACCACAAATTCCCCCTCAATAAAAAATAAATAAATAAAATTCCTAAGACATATTGGTTGCCACCAAGAAAGTGGGAAATGTCCTTTAAGTATTTAATACAATGAACCTCATGTCCACGCTGTGATATTTTTCCGGGACGTAAATTTACCCGCGGTGCGTATTTTCAAAACCGCGGCATGTCAATTTATCCCGTTATCCCGCATGCAAATTATATCCCTCTCGTTCTACAGAAATACACAGCAAAACCCGCAGCGTGAAAACACCACGATTTACGCAACAAAGCGTAAGAAACCCACCGAAAAACGCATAAAAAAACTCACCTTCGGGTGCGTTTTTTGCTGCGAATTTCGTTGCGGCTTTGCTACGTATTTGCCGCAGCAAAATATGCAACGTGTGCATGTAGACTTAGAGTCACATTAACGATTATTTTAAAGAAACAACCTTGGCAAAACTGATACACTATGTTATGCCTAATGCATGGCATGAGGGGGCGGAGCATGACACAGGGATTCTCTCTCTGCTGTGTCAAACTCCGCCCCCTCAATCCCTATACTAGGCAAAGCACAGGGTATCCGTATTCCTTTAATAAATTGCATAACTAGCTATTCCCGGTTATGTAAATTGCTCCTTCTACAAGCAGGTACCAATCAGATAACAACCTGGAGGCAATGTCAGATTTCTGCCCCCACAGGACCTGTCAGCAGAACACAGGAGACATTTATGGCAGTCTGTATTCTGTCAGTGCAAATCTAAGCAGGCTCGCCATAATACCTGTGTATCGTTCTGATATCTGTCTGGCAATACGGAATTCCCTGCAGACTTATTACCGCATCACTCCTGATGTAAGGGAAGCCATTAGATAATTAGATGATATTAGTTAATTGCTAGTTATAGTTTTTCCCCACTTTAAAGGGTTGTTGCCTTGTACAATCCCTTTTTGTTTGAGTCCTAGATGATAAGCTGACTACAGAGTGTTCCACTGCTGGGACCCCCAGGGATCATCTGTAATCTGTGGGGGAATTCAGCAGGAAGTGCTCAATTCTCTTGCAGCGCCCCTACAGCGTAAATGAAGCATTACACAGTTCTCATTGAAATCAATTGGATGTCCAAATAATCTATGAATGTGCCGAGTCCTCCAAAGCAAGAGACACTCTTTGTAGCCGCTCTCTACTCTGGCTAATAGTATGAAACTACACAACCCCTTTAAGGTTATATACTGTATATATCTCAAGTCCAAGGTCTGATGTCCAATGTCGTTCATCGGAACGATTTCGTGCCCTGTACGTGTGATCAGTGAGAAACCGACGTGAGCAGATAATGTCTGTGGTTTATCTGATCAGTCAGATTGTGTTGTATCTATTAGAGGATAGTGTTCGATATTTCCACCGCACCTATCTGTTCTGTATCAGCTAGTGACAAGGTCAATGCTCCCAATGTAAACTCCGATGCACATCTCTCCATACAATGTACCTGCAAACATCACCCGTCCCCTTCACTGGAACCTACAACGTCACAATTCCTATTAATTAAAGGGATTTTCCAGCAGACCCCATAGATTACAGCAGCATTGTGTTCATAGTTACATGGTCTGCAGCACTTGTCTATATGGGCAGCATCTATAGGTGGGCTCATCCTGAACTTTCTGGTTCATGAATAGAAGGCCAGAACTAGACTGACACTTACACAGGCAGGGCAGCAGGAGATAGAGAGCAGGGAGGATGTAACGCTACATAACAATGAGGATTTACTGTATATGTCATTCAGGGTGTGGGACGTTGGATCGCAGTCCCTATGCTTACTATAATGGCTGCCATTACTTCTTGCCATGGAAACGTAGAAACGGCTGAATAGCAGGACTCCAAATAAGTTTTATTTTTTTTATTATTTTAAATTATTATAAAAAATGTTATGCTGTTACATTGTAACGGAGTACAACACAGATAGATGGCTCGCTCAGTTGTATCACCTATGATTTTGGTGGGACTGCCCGGAAAGTGGGTGGAATTGTCTACTTGACCTGGAATGGGCCGTGTGTTGACTACTAACCTTAATGGATTATTCCCATCACACAAAGTGCTGGTATATGACTTACATATGCCATCACTTTGGGAACAGTGGGGGTTCAACTGCCGGGACCCCACTTATCCTAAAAATGAAGCACCCACAGTGCTGATTTATACTATGTCCCCTTCTACGTGTTCACTGCAAAGCTGTGCTCCTGAGACCCCCGGCTGTGCAGGGAATGGCAGCATGGCCCCATTAATTTGAATGGAGCTGTGTGGCAGTTTGCTGCCCAGTGGCGCCTCGTCCACCCACTGTGCAGGGAACTGGATTGGTGGTGGCTCCGGCAGTCGGACCTCCACCAATTGCAAAGTGGTGGCATATCACTTTGTGTGATGGGAATAATCCATTAAGGTTAGTAGGTCATGTCAACACTTATTCCACCCCCACCAAAATCATAAATGGTAAAACTGAGTGAGCCATCTATCTGTGTTGTACTCCATGACAATGTAGCGATCTGCCATCACTTTGTGCGATAGGAATAACCCTTTAGTTCACTCAGGCCCCTAGGACTCTAGTTATATCCCAGCTATGCTAGGGGTAGTCCGCTAACCTTATGTTGGGTGCTACCGTAAACTGGCTGACTGCTGTTCAGAAACCTCGGTCATGTTGACCTGCAAATTTCTCCGATGTAAACCCAACGCTAACCCTGCGCCTTGGCCGAACCATAGAAGCCCGAGACAGTACTGTGTCCTCAGCTGGGTGCCAAGCCCTGTACCAAAACAAGACAACGATCTCCTCCATCGTCCAGCACTGCTCTCAGAAGCTCCTTCTGTGACCATATCTACAAGTCTGTTGGGAAAAAGTGACCTATGATTGATCGCTTCTGTGTAAGGAGTCCCAGACAGTGGCGGGAATCGGGCATGTTTGGGAGACACCGGATTGAGGAGCCGGACAGAAGAGGTCTGGAAGCCTCTTGATGCACAATGTGCCCACCATAGGTGTGTGCTTTTTAGACTGTCGATTGCTCCGGTCTTATTCTGGTGTCCCTACTTCTACGTGAAGTTACTCACCCGGGGGTCATTTATTCCTGTTATCCTTTCCTCTGGCCTGTCCAGCACCAGGAAGGCAGCCAGGTTAGCAGTATAGGAGGCTACAATGATCATAGCAAAGCCAGCCCACACCATCCCGAGGATGCGAGCAGAGAAGCTTCTTGGTGCCCCTGTCGAAGAAGAAGTCGTCATGATTCACCGCCATGTCTCATTTATATTGATCGCTTTGATTCTGGGGGTTGCTGACAATGCATGTTATCCCCTTTAAGTGGTCATATAATGTAGGGAAGGTCATTGCAGGTTTTTTCATTCTGAGATTTAACAACTATTCTGGGAAATAAACATTCATGACCGTCTCCGTATTACAATATGGCTTCCTATATTTTTATAATTATTAAGGGACTAAGAAGGGAAAATCCTTTAATGAGCAAGGTCTGGAAAACGCTTTATCAGTGGGAAATCTATTAGTCCTCTGGATCCCAAAGCTGAATATGGCATTACACATATTAGGACTATGTCTATAGTCCGTGGTAGGATGAGCTCTTGGTGGCCAGAAATTGTTAAATATGGTCCCTTGTTTGAAAAGGAGCAACTGTCATTTGATAGCCGCTTCCTTCGTTATGAGAAGCACTGGGTGGTTGCTCCTATCCATCACATTGAGAGGGGCATAAGCAGGGCTGAATTATAGGGAGGTCACCAGAGGCATATGTTGAGTTACCAATACCACCAACTTTGGGACCTAGGTGGCCTCCACCATCACCGTGCCATATGGACATACCCTAAGCGAGTCCGCTATCTCCATAGCTCACATAGAGTTCATTGGCCACCCCTCCTCTATGAGGCTCCTATGGGGCAAGGTTACAGAGATGGGATAACGGCCCTCACCAAATTTTTTGCCCAAGGGCCTCCAATAAACCTAATCTGGACCTTAGCCCCATAGGTAGGGAGGACACAGCTGTGTACTAGGTGGTTGCTTGCTTGCCCGAATGGGGGGGGGGGGAGGGGGTAAAGAGTACAGGAGAAAGCGCTACCCAAGATGTGAACAGAATGTGAAATCTGTGCTTCATCCACAGTCCCTACTAATTATGAATATTTCTACATATATCACACAGGTCTACATTGAAATCACCTTCTCCAATTCCGGAGTTCAGCAGGACACCCCAGGAGAACCACATAGCAGAAGATAGTGTAAGAGCATCCTCCTCTTCTTCCTCGGTGTTTACTTTAAAACGACCAAATGGACTGGAAGGAAATGTTTTACATTGGGTAAGTCAGGATATCCTGCTAGAGAACATGCGCGCCAAATAATATCGAAAATGTAAGTCCAATTAGTAGCTCTGTATTATAAGGCTATAGTTCAGACCCAGCCAGAGTGGCGTTATGTAAGACACGGCTTACAAGGCATCATCATCACGTTTATCTGCATCTACTATATACTCCATAGTCCATGGATAATCTTGAATGATAATAGGGATCACTGATCCTTAGGAGCAAAACCAGATAATGATTTGCCAAAGTACGGTAAATGCATTCCAAGAGTATATGAAAAATTCTGGAGGACTGACCTGAATCGATCCAGTAGATACAACATAACGGCCACCACATGCACAGAGAGCCCAACCAGGAGCCATAAAGTACTCTGGAAAGGCTGCATAAATGAGTCCAGTGTACTCCTGGGGATTTCCTGTAAGGAAGGACATAAGAAGAGATCACATTTATTATCTTCATATAATTACTGCTGTGCATATATAATTATATACAGAAGATACCCAGGTTATACCAGCATGCTCCATATCACTATATACAAGAAGATGTATAACTTATACCAGCTATACATATATAATTATATACAGGAGATACCCAGGTTATACCAGCATGCTCCATATCACTATATACAAGATGATGTGTAACTTATACCAGCTGTACATATATAATTACATACAGAAGATACCCAGGTTATACCAGCATGCTCCATATCACTATATACAAGAAGATGTATAACTTATACCAGCTGTACATATATAATTATATACAGGAGATACCCAGGTTATACCAGCATGCTCCATATCATTATATACAAGATGATGTGTAACTTATACCAGCTGTACATATATAATTATATACAGAAGATCCCCAGGTTATACCAGCATGCTCCATATCACTATATACAAGAAGATGTATAACTTATACCAGCTGTACATATATAATTATATACAGAAGATCCCCAGGTTATACCAGCATGCTCCATATCACTATATACAAGAAGATGTGTAACTTATACAAGCTGTACATATATAATTATATACAGAAGATACCCAGGTTATACCAGCATGCTCCATATCACTATATACAAGAACATGTATAACTTATACCAGCTGTACATATATAATTATATACAGAAGATACCCAGGTTATACCAGCATGCTCCATATCACTATATACAAGAAGATGTATAACTTATACCAGTTATACATATATAATTATATACAGAAGATACCCAGGTTATACCAGCATGCTCCATATCACTATATACAAGATGATGTATAACTTATACCAGCTGCACATATATAATTATATACAGAAGATATCCAGGTTATACCAGCATGCTCCATATCACTATATACAAGAAAATGTATAACTTATACCAGCTGTACATATATAATTATATACAGAAGATACCCAGGTTATACCAGTATGCTCCATATCACTATATACAAGAAGATGTATAACTTATACCAGTTGTACATATATAATTATATACAGGAGATACCCAGGTTATACCAGCATGCTCCATATCACTATATACAAGAAGATGTATAACTTATACCAGCTGTACATATATAATTATATACAGACTATGCCCAGGTTATACCAGCATGCTCCATATTACTATATACAAGAAGATGTATAACTTATACCAGCTGCACATATATAATTATATACAGAAGATGCCCATGTTATACCAGCTGTACATATATAATTATATACAGAAGATACCCAGGTTATACCAACATGCTCCATATCACTATATACAAGAAGATGTATAACTTATACCAGCTGTACATATATGATTATATACAGAAGATGCCCAGGTTATACCAGCATGCTCCATACCACTATATACAAGAAGATGTATAACTTATACCAGCTGTACTTATATAATTATATACAGGAGATACCCAGGTTATACCAGCATGCTCCATATCACTATATACAAGATGTATAACTTATACCAGCTGTACATATATAATTATATACAGAAGATGCCCAGGTTACACCAGCATGCTCCATATCACTATATACAGAAGATGTATAACTTATACCAGCTGTACATATATAATTATATACAGGAGATACCCAGGTTATACCAGCATGCTCCATATCACTATATACAAGAAGATGTATAACTTATACCAGCTGTACATATATAATTATATACAGAAGATACCCAGGTTATACCAGCATGCTCCATATCGCTATATACAAGAAGATGTATAACTTATACTAGCTGTACATATATAATTATATACAGAAGATGCCCAGGTTATACCAGCATGCTCCATATCACTATATACAATTAGATGTATAACTTATACCAGCTGTACATATATAATTATATACAGGCGATACCCAGGTTATACCAGCATGCTCCCTACCACTATATACAAGAAGATGTATAACTTATACCAGCTGTACATATATAATTACATACAGAAGATACCCAGGTTATACCAGCATGCTCCATATCACTATATACAAGAAGATGTATAACTTATACCAGCTGTACATATATAATTATATACAGAAGATACCCAGGTTATACCAGCATGCTCCATATCGCTATATACAAGAAGATGTATAACTTATTCCAGCTGTACATATATAATTATATACAGAAGATGCCCAGGTTATACCAGCATGCTCCATATCGCTATATACAAGAAGATGTATAACTTATGCTAGCTGTACATATATAATTATATACAGAAGATACCTAGGTTATACCAGCACGCTCCATATCACTATATACAAGAAGATGTATAACTTATACCAGCTGTACATATATTATTATACACAGAAGATACCCAGGTTATACCAGCATGCTCCGTATCACTATATACAGAAGATGTATAACTTATACCAGCTGTACATATATAATTATATACAGCAGATGCCCAGGTTATACCAGCATGCTCCATATCACTATATACAGGAAGATGTATAACTTATACCAGCTGTACATATATAATTATATACAGAAGATACCCAGGTTATACCAGCCTGCTCCATATCACTATATACAAGAAGATGTATAACTTATACCAGCTGTACATATATATTATATACAGGAGATACCCAGGTTATACCAGCATGCTCCATATCACTATATACAAGAAGATATATAACTTATACCAGCTGTACATATATAATCATATACAGAATATACCCAGGTTAGACCAGCATGCTCCATATCACTATATACAAGATGTATAATTTATACCAGCTTTACATATATAATAATATACAGAAGATGCCCAGGTTATACCAGCATGCTCCATATCACTATATACAAGATGTATAATTTATACCAGCTGTACATATATAATTAAATACAGAAGATACCCAGGTTATACCAGCATGCTCCGTATCACTATATACAAGAAGATGTATAACTTATACTAGCTGTACATATATAATTATATACAGAAGATACCCAGGTTATACCAGCATGCTCCATATCACTATATAGAAGAAGATGTATAACTTATACCAGCTGTACATATATAATTATATACAGAAGATACCCAGGTTATACCAGCATGTTACATATCACTATATACAGGAAGATGTATAACTTATACCAGCTGTACATATATAATTATATACAGAAGATGCCCAGGTTATACCAGCATGCTCCATATCACTATATACAAGAAGAAGTATAACTTATACCAGCTGTACATATATAATTATATACAGAAGATACCCAGGTTATACCAGCATGCTCCATATCACTATATACCAGAAGATGTATAACTTATACCAGCTGTACATATATAATTATATACAGAAGATACCCAGGTTATACCAGCATGCTCCATATCACTATATACAGAAGATGTATAACTTATACCTGCTGTACATATATAATTATATACAGAAGATACCCAGGTTATACCAGCCTGCTCCATATCACTATATACAAGAAGATGTATAATTTATACCAGCTGTACATATATAATTATATACAGAAGATACCCAGGTTATACCAGCATGCTCCATATCACTATATACAGAAGAAGTATAACTTATACCAGCTGTACATATATAATTATATACAGAAGATACCCAGGTTATACCAGCATGCTCCATATCACTATATACAAGAAGATGTATAACTTATACCAGCTGTACATATATAATTATATACAGAAGATACCCAGGTTATACCAGCATGCTCCATATCACTATATACAAGAAGATGTATAACTTATACTAGCTGTACATATATAATTCTATACAGGAGATACCCAGGTTATACCAGCATGCTCCATATCACTTTATACAAGAAGATATATAACTTATATCAGCTGTACATATATAATTATATACAGAAGATACCCAGGTTATACCAGCATGCTCCATATTACTATATACAAGAAGATGTATAATTTATATCTGCTGTACATATATAATTATATACAGAAGATACCCGGGTTATACCAGCATGCTCCATATTACTACATACAAGAAGATGTATAACTTATACCAGCTGTACATATATAATTATATACAGAAGATACCCAGGTTATACCAGCATGCTCCATATCACTATATACATGAAGATGTATAACTTATACCAGCTGTACATATATAATTATATACAGAAGATACCCAGGTTATACCAGCATGCTCCATATCACTATATACAAGAAGATGTATAACTTACACCAGCTGTACATATATAATTATATACAGAAGATACCCAGGTTATACCAGCATGCTCCATATCACTGTATACAAGATGTATAACTTATACCAGCTGTACATATATAATTATATACAGGAGATGCCCAGGTTATACCAGCATGCTCCATATCACTATATACAAGATGTATAATTTATACCAGCTGTACATATATAATTATATACAGAAGATACCCAGGTTATACCAGCTGTACATATATAATTATATACAGAGGATACCCAGGTTATACCAGCATGCTCCATATCACTATATACAGGAAGATGTATAACTTATACCAGCTGTACATATATAATTATATACAGAAGATACCCAGGTTATACCAGCATGCTCCATATCACTGTATACAAGGAGATGTATAACTTATACCAGCTGTACATATATAATTATATACAGAAGATGTCCAGGTTATACCAGCATGCTCCATATCACTATATACAGGAAGATGTATAACTTATACCAGCTGTACATATATAATTATATACAGAAGATACCCAGGTTATACCAGCATGCTGCATATCACTATATACGAGAAGATGTATAACTTATACCAGCTGCACATATATAATTATATACAGAAGATGCCCATGTTATACCAGCTGTACATATATAATTATATACAGAGGATACCCAGGTTATACCAGCATGCTCCATATCACTATATACAAGAAGATGTATAACTTATACCAGCTGCACATATATAATTATATACAGAATATACCCAGGTTATACCAGCATGCTCCATATCACTATATACAGGAAGATGTATAACTTATACCAGCTGTACATATATAATTATATACAGAAGATACCCAGGTAATACCAGCATGCTGCATATCACTATATACGAGAAGATGTATAACTTACACCAGCTGCACATATATAATTATATACAGAAGATGCCCATGTTATACCCTCTGTACATATATAATTATATACAGAGGATACCCAGGTTATACCAGCTGTACATATATAATTATATACAGAAGATACCCAGGTTATACAAGCATGCTCCATATCACTATATACAAGAAGATGTATAACTTATACCAGCTGTACATATAGAATTATATACAGAAGATACCCAGGTTATACCAGCATGCTCCATATCACTATATACAAGAAGATGTATAACTTATATCAGCTGTACATATATAATTATATACAGGAGATACCCAGGTTATACCAGCATGCCCCATATCACTATATACAAGAAGATGTATAACTTATACCAGCTGTACATATATAATTATATACAGAAGATACCCAGGTTATACCAGCATGCTCCATATCACTATATACAAGATGATGTGTAACTTATACCAGCTGTACATATATAATTATATACAGAAGATACCCAGGTTATACCAGCATGCTCCATATCACTATATACAAGATGTATAACTTATGCCAGCTGTACATATATAATTATACATAGAAGATACCCAGGTTATAGCAGCATGCTCCATATCACTATATACAAGATGATGTGTAACTTATACCAGCTGTACATATATAATTATATACAGAAGATACCCAGGTTATACCAGCATGCTCCATATCACTATATACAAGATGTATAACTTATGCCAGCTGTACATATATAATTATACATAGAAGATACCCAGGTTATACCAGCATGCTCCATATCACTATATACAAGAAGATGTATAACTTATACCAGCTGTACATATATAATTATATACAGAAGATACCCAGGTTATACCAGCATGCTCCATATCACTATATACAAGATGTATAACTTATGCCAGCTGTACATATATAATTATCATCTATTATTGGCACTACTTAGCACCATGTGTACGGATCCTTAAAGGGGTTCTCCACCTAGATGTTTCCCTAGAAAAATCAGATTAAAATGGCAGTAAAATGTATACAAGAACATGATGTCAGCTACTACCAAGGAAAGCGCTTCCTCTCTTGGGTGCTTATAACTTTTATTTTGCCCTGATGCACACCACCAATGGAAAACTATGTATAACAAGGAAAGGGATATAGAAAGGAAAATGAGGGCAAAAATAATATATCTCTTAATGGAATTAAAATACCGGCAAGAGTGGGAATGTACTGCCTATCCGTTCTAGCTCCTTCCCAATACCATTGGCAATTCTAAAAATAAAAAAGACCTTTAGGACTCTCTTCGTGGTGGTGGGGGGGGGGGGAGACATTACAGACCATTTGTTAATTTTCACCCCAATATGCCAGCCAGTATTTACTGTAATATCAGGGATGAATTATAGCATGGGCAAACTGCCCCAGAGCCTCCTTCACCCTGCCCCGTCATAGTATAAAGTTCATCACCCACTGTGAAGACTAGCACTGTTATGTGGGCACTCTATGGGAATATTATGTGGGCGCTGTATGGTATCATTATTGGGATATTATGGCAGGTGACCCTTACAGACCTTGATTCATTCCTACTATGTAGGGCATAGGGCATTCTTACCCTTCTTACATGAGTCCTACACTTACATCTTACATTTTTATCTGAATACTTTACATTTTTTTTTACTTTGCACTTTAAGTTTTGCTTTTCTTCGTTGCTACGTAGACTTGTTTTTGTCTTTACTTCCCCTTCTGCTTTCCTGTTCTTCCAGACAGTTAAAGAAAGAAAGAACAGAAAATAAATGCGCCCCATAGTGTTTAGTACAAAGTATGGGCATGTCCCGGGCTTCATGTAATAAGGCCTTCTTCACACGGCGCTCAAAAAAACTACGTGTAAACGCGTCATAAAACGCTAGCGTTTTTGCAAAGAGCTTTTTTAAAAAAACAGGCATTTTTGGCAGCGTTTTTTTTTGACGTGTAATTAGGACTCCCATTGACTATGGGGATTAGGCGCATTTTTGGCCCGAGAATTGACCTGAAGCTTCTTTTTTTACACGATGCGTTTTTTAAACACATGAGCGTAAAAAAAACGCGGTGTATGCATTACAATGCGTTTTCCCATTGATGTCAATGGGAAGCTTAAAGCAAGCATTTGACACGTTTTTTGCCGCGTAAAAAGCGTCAAATCCACGCCGTGTAAACATGTCCTAAATCTTCTTTCCATAGTTTTGGAGGACCCTTTTAATGCGGTCGTCTTAACTCGACACCAATACATACGCACGCACACCTCCCACCACTTGAATTCCCATTCCGGGGACATTTTAAGCCTCGCCCTGATCAGTCCAAATATTTATTTTACAATTTTGGGACTCATTTGCAAGAAAATCCCACAAAAAACGGGACGGTTAGGAGTTATGTATATGCAAAATTAGGTGGACATTATAGGGGAGGGTCTCCCGCTCAGGACTCGATTAGCCACAGCAGAGAGTCATTGGATGGATCGGCTCATTGAAAAATGCGTGTACTTTGAAGCAACCATGTAATGCATGGCGCCTATTCATTTCAATAGACACCGTGTAATATTACATTTCCCATGCAGAAATGTCTGGCCAACTGCAGCTTTCCCGAGCGATCACGGTTACCAGCAGCCAGACCACAGTTCTTTTAATAAGGGGTGGTCACGTTGGGACAAACCCTTCAAGTATTGTCACTAGGCAATAAAGATGTTAAAGGGGAACGCTTACCAGGACAGGCACATTTAGACTTCAGATTTGCTAATAATTCTGAGCTTGTGGGAGAAAATGTGCACACTAAATGACCTCCCGGTATGGGCTTTAGTGCCGTATTGCCCTCTGTGAGCTCTTCCGACCAATCATTAGCCCCGGTGGCTCACATGTCACATTTTCACGCCTCCTGTGACTCTTTTCAAGTAGAACTTCCTAGTTGATGGTATATCACTTGGATATGGCCCACTTTATAATCGATGGGGGGGTCAGATCTCTCGGAGTCCCACCGATCCTGAGAATAAAGGGGCTGCAGAGCTGATTTAGTGCTGCGGCCCCGTCACTGTGTATCCCTGCACAGCGGCGCCAAAGCCGTCCACTGGGCAGGGAACTGCAGCACGGTCCCATTCAAGTGAATAAGGCCGGCTGCTGTTCCCTGCACAGCCAGGTGGCCGGTATCATGGCTGTATAGGGAAAACTTAGAAGGGGGTGCAGCGCTAAAACAGCGCTGCGGCCCCTTCATTCTCAAGATCGGTGGGTGTCTAAGAAGTCTGACCCACACCAATCTTAAAGTAATGGCATATACTAGCAATCTAAAAAGTGGGAATACCCCTTTAAAGATTCTATGGAAGCTACTAATTCCCAAGGGTATACATAAAAAAGAGGCAGACCAGGCAGCTGCTATGGGGCACATAAAGGAAGTGGGCCTTAATCCAGTTACTCCATGGTTCCCTCTCCACAGAGACTTCTATGTTAGAAAATCAGGGAAGGGGACAGCAGCCCATTTGGCCACGAGTCCCTATTAATCTGCAAGAGATGGGTAGTAGAATCAAAAGCCCCTAGACTGTCCTGTTACCAGTAAGGGGTCCCCATTTTGCTCTTGCTATGGAGCCCACTCTCCTCTACTAATTCCTACCCCACATACCTTTTTCACAAGGATGGTCAGCCCCTGGTATTTGAAGGGTTTGGAGAATTCAATGTACTGAGCGCGCTCGTTGTTGATGGTCAGCGGGGCGACGATCATGTCGGCTTGTCCGCTCAGTAGCTCGCCCATCATCCCGTTCCATTCCTTCTTATTACTGTTATTAACCTGAAATGAAAGGATGAACATGCTTTATCCTCGATTCCGGGCGGACGATCTTATCAGATTAATCTAAGATGATTATAAGTGCAAGTTTATAACGTTAGGAACATCTGACCGTGAAGCGTCTAAGAGGCAAAGTGAATTTGTCAGGTTTATCCCAGATTAATCCACCAGCAGCTGCATGTAATCTGACAAGTGGATGAGCCAGCGGCATGTCGTCCCACCCGGCCTGCGGGGTCAGTCACTTCAATCTAGACTTGTGTAAAATGCCCCCATGTAGCTGCACTCTGCTTCTTTGATGAATTCTTCCGCTGTATCAAGTCTACCTCTAAAATGCGTGCCAGTCTTGGCCCAATAACCCACATGGTACTACATAAATCTAGCAGCCGTCCCGTTTTTCATGGGTTTGTCCCACAAAATAGACCTCGAGGGGGTGGGACTTATGCAAATATGCCTCAAAGTGGGTGGTCCTTGGTGATTTAGTTGGTTTCCTGGGCGGAACAGGGTGGGGTTAATAATTTCCCGCTAATTTGAAATAAAATTTTAGGTGTATGCACAAATGTACTAAGCCCATTTGACCAGGAGTGGGAGGTATATGTAAACCAGGCCAAATTTTTCACCTGTGGGTGGGTCCTGTTGGAACGGGGCCTTGTCCTCTGAGTCAGGAGTTGAGTATAGTTTATGCCCATTCATGTGGGAGCAACACGTTGTCACTATTGAATCAGTAATACTTCTAGGCAGGGCGAGCTCCAGATGTTTAAACCCTCAGCTTGATAAGGGAAGAATATGACCTCAAAAGGGGAGGGGCTTGTGCAAATTTGCATATGAAAGGCATATTCTTTTTTGAGGCATTCATGCCAGGGACGGGACCGATCATGGTCTGGGCTCACTATAGCCATGATACTGTTCGTTTTGGGCAAATAAATTCAAATTGAGGAGCACTTATCACTCTGCAATTAAAGATGAAAGAATATTGCAACTGACAAATGGGCCATGGGCCCACAAGCTATGCCCTAATGCCCACATGGTCAGTTTACCCTAAGTTCAAGATCTGAGGAAGGACAAGACTTGAAATATCCTGCAATTTGTGATTCAAATGTTGGCAGCTATGCATGTTCACCCAGATTACCATGGGCCCCCAATCTAACTGGGCCATGGCATCTACCTCCGTGCGCCCAAAGACTGATGCTAGTCCTGTTTCTAGGTAATGGCTTACATATAACCAACATCCCTCTAAAGCATGGGCGAGAATTAAGCCTGTTCAGCTGTACAGGGGCCAAAAGGTAGAGAGGGCCCACTTTGCCCTCAGGGGTTTTAAAACAAGTAGTATGCCTCCCCATGCCCACACTCTCCTTGGGTCACCTATAAATTACACACTTTTCTTGCACAGGGGCCTTAAGTTACCTGTGTCTGCCCCTGCTATGTGGTCTCTATATTAAATGGGGAAAAAAAGGGGTCGTTTTTTGTGGGTGTATTTTTGTAAATTTATTATTTACCTTACAGGTAGATTTCTTAGTGCTTCACTATGACAGTAAATATGTATAATGTACTAAATAATAGACAAATAATTGGTCTGTGAAATATAAACCACTTACCCGCTCCTGAGTGCCAAATTTCCCATCAGCCACTAGGTGAAACTCATAATTGAAACTCATCTCTTTGGCTAGTTTCAATAATAAGTCGATGCAGAAACCATAACAGCATTGGGGTACAGTGGGGCGTCCTAATAACAAAACGACAGATATCAATCAATAATACCACCAAATTACGGAGTTGTATCTGCTCAGTATTCACCGGTGAAACCCTCTACCTGGAATGGTGTCGTTGGGTCCTGAACATGGGACTTTTTTTATCAGATCCCCAGTAATGGCATATTCCTCTTTACAGGACCCGTCCGGCAGAGCTGACTTCACGTACACAAAGGGTTCCTGATGAATGGTAACTATCTGTGGGTGGAACAGTTAGGTAGTCAGAAAATTTATGAAATTTAAAGGAACAGTCCAGACAAAACTTCTAAACTACGTTATGCCTAGTGCAGGGTTTGAGTGGGCGGAGCATGACTCCTCTATGTAGTGTTCTTTGAATCCCAGAATCATGCTCCTCCCCCTGGAGTGTTCCTTTAAGATTTGACCTATTTTTTTTTTTATATATACTGCATAAAGTAATGTTGCTGATGGCAAATTATTACGAAGAAGCAGCTAATAATCTTTTTTTTTTACCTTTAAATTTGTTGACATTTTATAACCTTGCGGTTTCTCAGTTTCACCACCAGGCCAAATAATTTTTCTTTCATTTTGTAAAATCTGAAAAATATAAAAATTAAAAAAATACACATTACTTAGGGTGTTACATTATCTGGGGGCAGTGGTCCTTTCGTTAACATTATATAGGACTTGAACACACATGGACATTAGACAGGATAATCAAGATATTACTAAGAAAGTAGGAGCTTTAATGGGCAAAATATTTGGTAAAAAAAATCAACAATCCATTCATGTAAAAAAAAAAAAAATTATAACTAAGTACATATTAATAGAAAAAGCCCTAAAAACCCTAAACAAAACAATAAAATGGGTGAGGGGTGATTATAGATTCACTTTAGTTTCACTAATCTCCTATACTGTGGTATTTGTATAACTGAGTGGTATTACTACCAAATTTCCCCGGTTCCCCCGACTCACATGACTGCCATTGAAGATGCCGACTTGGACAAGTTTCCGGTTCTGCAGGTTCATGATGCTGTAATTAGCGAATTTCCTGTCTCCATCCTCATTGAACTCTACTCGTCCCGTTACTCCCTCGGGATACTTTGAAGACATGAGCACCCTGTAGTGACAGCGTATACAATGTAAACCTGTTGTTTTCATGGGTTGCGGATGCTGGCCCACCCACTTCACAAAAAGTTCAGCACATAATTTTTTGTAATATCTGTTTTATTTTTATTACTTCGGAAATAAATTAGGAAATATATTGAGCCCCCTTTTTGCCAAAAGAAGTTATTCAGGGTCCGTGTTCATTTTTACAGTGTGAAAGCTGAGCTTTTGGATTAATTGCTGTGGGCATCATGCCAACGCCTTTTCACGGGACAATTATGATGCATGAAGTTGGCATGTGAGCTTTCCAATTATGTCAATAAATCCTGCCTAGGCTCTGGCCTTGCTCTGTGGTCATCATTGACGACCAGGGTTGTAATCATTAACCCCTTCACTGCCTAAGACTACAGGGATGTCTTCAATAACCCCTTCACTGCCCTAGTCCACCAGGGATGTCATCATTAAGTCCTTCATGCCCTACACCACCAGGGATGTTACCATTAATTCCTTCACTGCCCTAGACCACCAGGGATGTAATCATGAATCCCTTCACTGCCCTAGACCACCAGGGATGTAATCATTAATCCCTTCACTGCCCTAGACCACCAGGGATGTAATCATTAATCCCTTCACCATCCTAGACCACCAGGGATGTAATCGGTTATCCCTTCACCGCCCTAAACCACCAGGGATGTTCTCATTAATCCCTTCACCGTCCTAGACCACCAGGGATATAATAATTAATTCCTTCACCGCCCTAGACCACCAGAGATGTAATCATGAATCCCTTCACCGCCCTAGACCACCAGGGATGTAATCATTAATCCCTTCACCGTCCTAGACCACCAGGGATGTAATCGGTTATCCCTTCACCACCCTAAACCACCAGGAATTTTATCATTAATTCCTTCACCGTCCTAGACCACCAGGGATGTAATCATGAAGCCCTTCACCGCCCTAGACCACCAGGGATGTATTCATTAATTCCTTCACCGCCCTAGAACACCAGGGATGTAATCATGAATCCCTTCACCGCCCTAGACCACCAGGGATGTAATCATGAATCCCTTCACCGCCCTAGACCACCCTAGGATGTAATCAGTTATCCCTTCACCGTCCTAGACCACCAGGGATGTCATAATTAAGTTCTTCACTGCTCTAGACCACCAGGGATGTTATCATTAATCCCTTCACCACCCTAGACCACCAGGAATGTCATTATTAAGTTCTTCACTGCGCTAGACCACCAGGGATGTTATCAATCACTGCAGTGTAAATTAAGACTATCTACTTTTTTAAAGTAATTTTTTTAGTTTAAATATGAGAAGATATAAATTGCGGGGGTGTTAGCAGAACGGGGCCTATCAGCTTTTCTTGCACAGGGGCCTTACGTTGTCTGTCCAGAGCACAGGCCAGAAGTGTTATCATGGGAACACTGGAAGCGCTGATACTGCTCAGTTTTAGTTACCAGTGTGTTTCTCTTTGTGTATATATGTAAGGAGCAAATCTTTTCTTCTCCCCCACGACCACGTTAGACATATAAGCACCTCTTAAATAGTGGCCCTGTTTTCCATATATTGGTATTTCCAACACAACCTCTTGGTGGGTCAGTAATATTTTCCTTTTCAAACAGTTCATGAATAGCCTGAGCTGCGACGGCAACTGCGTCACTGATATGAGCGGACTCGTTTTTGCCATTGATCAGCTGCAGACCAATCACTCCTGCGGAAACAAGAAAGAGATCATTGTATCATTGGGCGAGAGACGACAAATAACAATAGTATCGGACCACGTCCATATTTTTAGGAGCGATTCCTGTAACGGCATTATTGTTACTAAAAAAAATTCCCTAAAATATCATTAAAAATGATCATTCAGAATAAAATCCCGGTAACCGCATTACATTACCGTCAGGAGCGTATCGCAAGGCACTTCCCGAGATCTCCCGTTCACCCACCAACCAGACATAGCCAGGTCCGGTCATTTCCAGAACAGCGGCTGTTTTGTATATGGTGCTGGCATCATCTTCACTAAAAAGGATAAAAAAAATAATACACAGATAAAAACTCCATCTTGGCCCCATGTGGCATTGACCGCAGCTTAATAAAGGCGTTGACTCGCTTCTCAAATTCTGCCATGAAATGTTCCAGACTCGTTCGCTGGCTGACGATTGTTATGCTACATGTCTCGACATGAACCAGCAGAATATTTACCTTATGTACAAAGACAACACAAGAGATATGAAAGTGGGAAAACAAAGACAGACGGGGTCTAGAGTTACCATATGGGTTACATCAGAGAAGTAAACCCTGTGATGTGTCACGGTTCGTTATCCGGTTACAAAGTAACGTTCATCAACAAGACGTCCTGGTTTGATTTTGATTTTTTTCACTGTCTGATACGACTTGAGTTGGAGCTGTAGTCTATGCACGGTGGATATGATGGCATTTTGTAGGTTGGGCTAATAATTACCCAATCAGTTCAACAGGACAACTGGTCAAATTGTCATGTGTTTTCATTGGTTCCTAGTGGGTATGGTCCCCGCCCATGAGTATATTTTGAGCCAATGCAGATGGAGATGTCACAAAGAGAGGATAGATAAGGAGCAGACATATAGCACAGGGTCCAAAAGGGGAAAGGGGGCCAACTCTGGCAATAGGGGGGATTAACCACAAGCATTATGAACCCCCTTTTTTACACCTTTACATGGGCCCCTCATTGATTACACAAATACTACATCATCCCAGTCAGCCAATCATAAAGCCTCTGATTGTCTAAGCTGCTCTGTGATTGGCTGATTGTTCAGATACACAGATACTGCATCGTTCCCTGTTTACAGTCCGCAGATTGTTTAGCAAGATAAAGAAGTCTTGCGTCCTTCAGTACAGATAGTTAACCCTTCTCAACACTACCCTAGACTACCAGGGATGTTACCCGTTGTTCCAGGGGAAATTAAAGGCAAAATTATTTTTTTTACAGTCCTTATTTATTTTATGTAAGAGAAGATTTAGTTTGCGGGGGTGTTGGCAGAAGGGGGCCCACACGCTTTTCTTGCACAGGGAACTTAAGTTGCCTGTGTTTGCCGAGGTAGACAAACATATATTACATAGTTAAATAGATATATACATAGATACATACAAAGGTGCATAGATCCATACATAGAAGCTTAGATAGATACATACATAGATACATATATATATAGATACATACATAGATACATAAACAGACAAGGATATAAGGATAGGCAAAATAGAAATTTCTCACTATATAAAATTGTGCTTAAATAAAAAATTAAATAAAAAATTGATATGATAGGTAAGATAGAAATATAATGCATATAATTCCGACCAATAAGAAACGTGGTAAAATATAGTGAAAATTTTAGAAAAAAATAAAATCCAATAAATGTAATCATTAAAGGGCTTTTCCACGTTCTGACAACTGATGACCTATCCACCGGAGAGGCCATCAGTATATGATCGGTGCCAGTCCGACACCCAGACCCTGCACTGGTCAGCTGATTCGGCTGCCTCCGGGCACCGGATGTATTGAACGGTATGCAGTAGTTGGAGCCGGAAGCAGGTGGCTCCAACCACTGCATAGTGGCCATTCGGCAGAACTGCGGCTCTGCTCCTATTCACTCGACTACTGCAGCTCGGCCGCTATTCTTTGACCACAGCCATCTGCTTCCTACAATATTGTCCGATGCCCCGAGGCAGCTGCAGCAGCTGATCGGTGCGGGTCCGGGTGTCGGACCCGCACCATTCATATACTGATGACCTATCCGGGGAATAGGTCATCAGTTGTCAGAACGTGGAAAACCCCTTTTTAAACTATTTGTACAATATTTTTCAATGGGAAATCTGAAACGAAATTGTTAATGAGGGAAAAATGTTTGAATCAATTTCTGGTTTTACTTGGCCCTATTTAATACACGGGACCTTTCCTACTCATAAAAAATATATATTATATTTTAAATCATGTAAAACATTGGCCTATAGACCCAAGGTAACATGCCAACTTTCCAAAATGTTGGTGACTAAGGTGTTGGGGATGTGTTGGGTCATGTCCGCTTACCTGGCAGAGAGGATGATCACTCGGGCCTCCAGTCCTTTTGCTTCGGTCAGAAGAGCGGTCACGTTTTTGGTCCCAGGTTCAAAATGAAGAACTTTTTCTGCCTGCGATTAGTGTGAGCAAACGGAATTAGCACGGGTAATACATACCTTGCCGAGAGAGAGCGCCATGCTATCTAGAGATAAAAAAGGTTATACACTCTTCTCACAAACAACGAAACAGTTTTTTTTAATCTATGTCCAATATTTTCTTTCATTTTTTTTTTCCTTTTCCTTTTTTTTCTTTATTTCCTTGCTTTGATTTTGCACTCTGCATGCCAAGACTCAAAAAGAAAACCAAAAAAAAAAGAGACGTGCATTTTTTTTTTTTTAAAGATATTTGGAAAAAAAAAAAAGTCTGGAAATGCAATTTCTAAAAAAAAAAAAAAAAAGACAAAAAATCCAATGAGTGTCCTCTTCCCAAAATCAAAAAACCAAAAAAATGTATCACAAATAAGAAAGAGAAAAAATATTTGGTGTTTTTTTGTTTTTTTTAGATATAGGATTGACCTTTTGACGAATAAAAGTGAATATTTTACTGTAGAATAGTAAATCTTCCTTTTTTTTTAAAATAAAAAATAATAATGATAAAAAAAGACTTGCAGGTTAATTCATTGGTTCACATGCATTCCTAACAAACTTTAGCTGCTGGAGGTGCCCACAATTTATTTTTTATCATTAATATATATTTATTTCATTTTTGTTTCGTTTTTTTGTTGTTTTTTTTTGCTAGCCCCTCCAGCATCAAAGAATTAACAGAGTTCACTGCAGGGGCAGGCTCAGCACTTACATTTCCCATTGTCTTGTCCAATCCATTACCGGATTGCACAAAAATAGCAGACAGTCACGGACCACCTAATTTAGGTGGGGGCAAGGGAGGAATTTAGATGGTTTGTTTTTGGTTTTGGGGTGTCTGTGACTTGGTTAGAACCGGTGGGCTACGTGCATTTTCCATGCATATATACCTTGGGTCCACGCTTGTTGTCATAGGAAAGTTGTTCGAGGTTTTCATAGTTCCTTTTTTTACTCTGATGAATAATGTGCACAGAGAAAATATGTAGACACAGAAGAATATTATAAACAGTTGAATATGGCGTGTAGAAAAGCAATCCAACATCCACCTCATCTCTCCATCTCTGCTAAAGGGTCATAATAACACTGGAGCTTGCAAAAAAAACACATGATGTATGTCCGTAAATGTAGACGCGACCACTGCGGGCAGGAGAGATATTGTACGCAGAGGGCCGAGGGCAACGGAATACCAAAATTTTTAAAAAAAAATCAAAAATATCTAAGATAAAAAATTCAAGATAAAGAAAAAAATGGAATAAATGATTTATTAGCAGGGCGGGGACGATGACCAGTGGGGCATTGCCCCAGGTCTTGTGTGCCAGAAGGCACTGTGCCACAGCCAAGGTCATTAAATACAAGGCTAGGGCAGTTAACCGAATAGAGGAAAGTCTAGATACCACTTTATGTTGTGCCCCAGGGCCCTTTTGTGTGTCTGGAATGCATAAAAAAATTTAAATTATTCATTTATGGTCAAAATGTGCGTATTTGGTGTTTTTAGAATGCGAGAAAATTGAAGCTAGATTACGATGACTGGTCTATTTACCCCCTATGGACAAGCATTGAAAATTCTACCGACATCCTCATAATATATATTAACCAGAAATCAACATAATCGTGTTAGTTTTATTAATGATATACAGTTTCAAAAATAGAAATCATTTTTATTTTAAAAAAGAAATAAAAAAAATGACAGGAAATGATTCAATTAGTCCATATAATTATTATTTGCCTGAATGTAAATGATCAATATCTTATAAATGAAATAGAGTATTGGATAAAAATAGAGTAATTGTTAAAAAATTTTATTAGAACATTTTTATTTTTTTTGTGTTTTTTTTTTTTTTTTTTTAAATATATTGATTTGTGTAGTTCAGAATTTTTGGGGGAAATGCCATTTCACTTGTATGGTGAAAATAGGGGGGCAAAAACAATGTCCTTTTTAGTAGCACCTATTATATAAATTGTTTCAATGGGTATATATTTCTAATATTTGAGTGATTTGGCTGTTTTTGTTTCAATTTTGTCAATTTTTTAGCATATTTTTGTATTTTTTTTTTTTTTTATTATTCAACTTTGACCTATTTTATAAAAAGCGTTCTGACTTTAAAGGGCACACGTCTTAAAAATAGGAATGTGCTAATGTCTAAAACGTTCATGAACCCGGCTGGATTTTGGTATTTCAGGCAGGTTAGTACATACTATTGGGTAATTTTTCACAATTTGGAAACCAAATTATTTTTCCCACAATCTCATAGTGTAAGCGTAACTGTATGTGCTCTATCATCTGAATAAATCATATCATAGAAATTAATTTCTCAAATAAAAAATATTAATTTCTATATAAAAAAAAAAATCTAAAAATAAAATAATATAACTTTTTATGTCAAATAATACTAAAAAATTTGCTCATATGGAATGCCATATTTTCCGTTGTCCAATTTTATATTTAATATAAATTTTCCTAATAAAAACATTTTTTGATGTAATTATCTATTTGACAATGTAGCGTGTGCTGTACGGATGATATATTTATTACCTTCACATGTCAATTTAAAGGGAACCTGTCACCAGCATTTTAGCTATAAAGCCAGCAATACCTGGTGAAAGTGGGTGAAAAATCATTGTCATCTAAGCTATAAATATGTTCTAAGTGAGCTCTGTAGCTTTAGTATTCCATTTTTCAGTGGTCCCACGCCGTATGCAAATGAGCAGAAAAGAGTCAAATCTTCATCTGAAAAGAGTCAGATTTTCATTCCTCCAGCATCTCAGAGTGGACTCCACCTACTTCTTTTTGATTGACAGCTCCTTAGCCAGTCAGGGCCAGACAGGTGGTGGCAGTGGGTGTGGTTAAGAAGCTGCATCCCAGAGGGAAAAATAATTACCATAAAAGGCGGGAAAAGTTTAAACGACTATATTTACTGACAGAGGAGGACTTCAGGAAAGAAGAGAACAGATATGAACTCTGGACAGCTGCGGCCATTGAGGGGTCCGGCGAGTTTAACAGGTAAGATGTTGATGACAGGATCCCTTTAAATAAAACCTGTCTAGAGAAAAGGTTGAGTGTATACAGAAGGAGCCTGATAATATCACACTGTAACGACTCCCAAACAAACTGCTGTTACCAGGAGATGTCAAGCAATGGTCACCATGTGTATGTCACATACACCTATACCTCAAACAAGTTTTACCTTCTATTCCTCACATATGACCTATTCATATGCCTCAATATATGGGAGTTACGCAAACCTCCGGGTTGGCAGCGATACCAGCCCATCAAACTGTTGCCTAGAATAACCCTTTAATTCTGTTGTAATGGGTTCTCAAGGCATTTTAAATAAAGTTATTCAGGGGCGTAACTTGAAGAGCTTGAGCCCCAATGTAAAATCTGTAAGAGGGCCCCCATCTGCCACGTGCCATCTGTCACCCTATGTGGCAGAGGGGCGCGACTGCTACTTTTACACCCCCTATCGCTATGCCCCTGAAATTCTGTACTGACTGTCATAATATGTTTATAGAAGTCGGAGCATTTCGGATACAGAGCTCCAAATTCCATGTTTTTTATTCACACCAGCACAGGTTTACGTCAAGTTAAGGTTTTATAGGAAACTCAACTAGGGGGGCGCAATTGTGTCCGGTAAATGGTGCCATACAAGTGGCCTGAAGAAGTGAACTCAACCACCCCTGACTTCTTAGAAATAGGACTCGTGTTATTAAATGGTTCACTTAGATCAAGAGCTTTGAGACCACTTGAATAGGGCTGAGCTGCAATACCAGACACAGCCCATGGAAAAGAGCGGCGCTGTTTCTAGAAAAAAAAAAACAGACATTTTTTCCTTTCTAACTTCCAACTTCTTTAAGGAGTCGGGGTATCTCTGCTGAGTGGTAAGGGCATGTGTGGCATTTTCCAGCCCTTTTAGTCAGTACTTTGGGTGCCCATTTAGTTGGCGCAAATGGACCAATTTGTTCATCTGTAATAGGGCAACTTGTAGATGTCCTCATCTGAAGGGATCTACCGTAGAGTCACAGATATATATTAGAGGGAGTGAAGAGATCAGGTGCCATATAAAGAGGCATATGAATTCGGTTCAACCTCCAGGAGCTTGACATCATAAGTTTAGGGTTCTAGAATTGTAAAACTGAACTTGGATTGACCATGTCCTATCACCCCTTACTTCAAATTTGAAATTGATATGCCAAGCTAAAATACTCTGTGCTCCTTTTACTAATTCTTGTTACTTATCATGGACCACTCTTTCTTCTGATTGTCCTCATACAGAATCTAGTGTGAGGAGGGAGAGGGGGCACCATAGCAAATATCAAAATTGGGCTCCTCTCCTGGTACTGGTTAAGGCCCCATGCACACGACCGTAAAATCGCCCATAATTACGGTCCCATTCAGTTCTATTGGCTGCGGACACCCTTCCGTATCGCTACGGATCGGTGTTGGCGCCGTAGAAATTTTTTGAAAATTATGGAACATGTCCATTCTTTTGCATTTTACAGGCCGTGCTCCCATACTTTATATGGGAGCACGGCCCGAAAATGCGGCCGTGCCGTGATTACGGGCAGGCCGTGTGTATGGGGCCTAACTCTACTACATCGATCTGGGACAGTAGATCCTTTGCTTGTTTGTTACTCCTCCTCTTGTCCCTTGTATTGAAAAAAGGGCAACATGACCCATGGGCTGCTGCCTTCTTATTAGCTACGAAGCCTTAGATACCAAGGGTTCTCAGCAGGTCCACAGTGCCCATGGGGAAGGGGGATGTGAACAAACCTGGGTCAGACCTCATCAATCAAGCGCTTGCTAATAAATAGGAAAAATCATAGCGTCTGGTCCCACCATATTCAGGTAACGTCTAATACCCGTATGGATCTAATATTTAATGGCAACAAAAATATTTAGCATTTCTTGGCCAAAAATAGTAAACCGCGTGGCAGTGCAGATGTAACACTATATACTTGCATGTATGTTAGATTGTGTACGTGTAATAGACTATCCAGATACGTGGTCTCAGCAGCATTCTACGTCTGTAACATTTTTGCGGTCGAGCCATCTATACCAAATTGAGCACAGTGCATTTCCTCAGGGAGCTGGGCAGCCAGCGGGGGGTTCCCAATCTATGGCATGGGCAATGTCAGCAAAAGCCATGTAGACAGCGTGTTGGGTGAAGGTGGTAGAGCAAATGTTGATGATGTAACAGCAAGAGCTCGCCTGAGAATCCGCACTGCACGGCAAAATCCCAAAAAATTCCAGCGCATTTTTTTGTCTTCGCTAGCCAATTCATCCAGCTGCTGGCCACAAGTGGTGGGTGAGGTGTTCCTGGCATGTTACGCCAAACTGGCATGAAACCTGGTTTATGTTGGTGGTGGTTGTGATTTAGATTTGCAAAGCTCCAGGTTATTCCCTTGTATTGATTGACTTAAACGTAGGAGATTTGGCCTATGGCAAAGCATGTGAGATGAATTCTAGTACAACGGTTTGATTGGTGCTAGTGAGACACTCTAGATGTATAAGCACAATGCCGTCATGTTACAATGAGAAGAGAAACATGTCTTAACGTATAGAAATCTACATACAGGTAACAGTCTGAGGAATATTAACAGGGTTATCCAAAAATTCAGCGTGAAGTTTCTATACTAACCTTGGATTCCCTTTCTTCCAGCAAGGTCTCCAGCTTCTTCTGGGCGGCCCGACCTTCGTGATCATCACTCACTATGAGGATGACATGATTCCAGCCAAATATCCTCATCATCTCAAACCATACCAGTGCCTGATGGGAGTATGGAGGAACCGTACGCAGGAAGGACAGATGTATGCTCTGGAATGGAAGAACGAGAACAATATGGCCTCATCCTCCTCATCCTCAATGGTAACGTCAAAAGTTTTATTGATGGCTTATTGAGAAGTGCATGTAGTATATATAGTGAGGATATAACATACCTTATCCGAATATATAGACATTCTTGTGGTCAGTCCGATGACTGGGATCCGGTAGAATCCGGCCGTGTACGAGACTGGTGTTGGCGTCAGGTGATCTGTTGGTGCCGGAGGGTGACTGACCAATATTGCGTAAACCTGGACATGAAACATTTAGAGATACAATACAAATAACTGAAGAAAATCTGTAGATATGCTTAAAATATACTTTTTATTACGTGTGTGTTCATCTATATGAACCTGCAATGGATCAGTAATTAATTCATGATAGATTTTAACTCCTCCCATGTCCTGCATACAATGCACAGTAACTCCTCCCATGTCCTGTATAAAATGCACAGTTACTCCTCCCATCTCCTGAAGACAATACACAGTAACTCCTCCCATGTCCTGTATACAATGCAGAGTAACTCCTCCCATGTCCGTATACAATGCACAGTAACTCCTCCCATGTCAGTATACAATGCACAGTAACTCCTCCCATGTCAGTATACAATGCACAGTAACTCCTCCCATGTCCAGTATACAATGCACAGTAACTCCCCCTATATACAATGCTCAGTAACTCCTCCCATGTCCAGTATACAATACACAGTAACTCCTCCCATGTCCTGTATACAATACACAGTAACTCCTCCTATGTCCTGTATACAATGCACAGTAACTCCTCCCATGTCCAGTATACAATGCACAGTAACTCCTCCCATGTCCAGTATACAATGCACAGTAACTCCTCCTATATACAATGCATAGTAACTCCTCCCATGTCAGTATACAATGCACAGTAACTCCTGCCATGTCCAGTATACAATGCACAGTAACTCCTCCTATATACAATGCATAGTAACTCCTCCCATGTCAGTATACAATGCACAGTAACTCCTCCCATGTCCTGTATACAATGCAGAGTAACTCCTCCAATGTCCAGTATACAATGCACAGTAACTCCTCCTATATACAATGCACAGTAACTCCTCCCATCTCCTATATACAATGCACAGTAACTCCTCCCATCTCCTATATACAATGCACAGTAACTCCTCCCATGTCAGTATACAATGCACAGTAACTCCTCCCATGTCAGTATACAATGCACAGTAACTCCTCCCATGTCCAGTATACAATGCACAGCAACTCCTCCTATATACAATGCTCAGTAACTCCTCCCATGTCCTGTATACAATGCACATTCACTCCATGTCCTCTACACAATGCACATTCACTCCTCCCATGCACAGTAACTCCTCTCATGTCCTGTATACAATGCACAGTAACTCCTCCCATGTCCAGTATACAATGCACAGTAACTCCTCCCATGTCAGTATACAATGCATAGTAACTCCTCCCATGTCCTGTATACAATGCAGAGTAACTCCTCCAATGTCCAGTATACAATGCACAGTAACTCCTCCCATGTCCAGTATACAATGCACAGTAACTCCTCCTATATACAATGCATAGTAACTCCTCCCATGTCAGTATACAATGCACAGTAACTCCTCCCATGTCAGTATACAATGCACAGTAACTCCTCCCATGTCAGTATACAATGCACAGTAACTCCTCCCATGTCAGTATTCAATGCACAGTAACTCCTCCCATGTCCTGTATACAATGCAGAGTAACTCCTCCAATGTCCAGTATACAATGCACAGTAACTCCTCCTATATACAATGCACAGTAACTCCTCCTATATACAATGCACAGTAACTCCTCCTATATACAATGCACAGTAACTCCTCCCATCTCCTATATACAATGCACAGTAACTCCTCCCATGTCAGTATACAATGCACAGTAACTCCTCCCATGTCCAGTATACAATGCACAGTCACTCCATGTCTTCTACACAATGCACAGTAACTCCTCCCATGTCCTGTATACAATGCACAGTCACTCCATGTCCTCTACACAATGCACATTCACTCCTCCCATGCACAGTAACTCCTCTCATGTCCTGTATACAATACACAGTAACTCCTCCCATGTCCAGTATACAATGCACAGTAACTCCTCCTATATACAATGCAGAGTAACTCTTCCCATCTCCTATATACAATGCACAGTAACTCCTCCCATGTCAGTATACAATGCACAGTAACTCCTCCCATGTCCAGTATACAATGCACAGTCACTCCATGTCTTCTACACAATGCACAGTAACTCCTCCCATGTCCTGTATACAATGCACAGTCACTCCATGTCCTCTACACAATGCACATTCACTCCTCCCATGCACAGTAACTCCTCTCATGTCCTGTATACAATACACAGTAACTCCTCCCATGTCCAGTATACAATGCACAGTAACTCCTCCTATATACAATGCATAGTAACTCCTCCCATGTCAGTATACAATGCACAGTAACTCCTCCCATGTCCTGTATGCAATGCAGAGTAACTCCTCCAATGTCCAGTATACAATGCACAGTAACTCCTCCCATGTCCAGTATACAATGCACAGTAACTCCTCCTATATACAATGCACAGTAACTCCTCCTATATACAATGCACAGTAACTCCTCCCATCTCCTATATACAATGCACAGTAACTCCTCCCATGTCAGTATACAATGCACAGTAACTCCTCCCATGTCAGTATACAATGCACAGTAACTCCTCCCATGTCCAGTATACAATGCACATTAACTCCTCCTATATACAATGCACATTAACTCCTCCCAAGTCCACTATACAGTCACCTCAGTGTGATTACTGGGAGATCTGTAACTGTGCAAGTTCCAAAGATAATAAGTGATAATAATAATATAGTACATTATCATCATTCTTACTATTATGTTAATTATTGTTTTTATTATTTTGTGTATTATTTATATTCATAACATCATTATTAAGAAATAAAAAAAGTGACAATAAATAACATATGATAAACATTGATCTCTCCACCAAAGACCCTTTCCATGATCTGTGCACATATTAGAACCATTGTCAGCAGATCAGTACTGAGATCCGATGTTCTCACCCGCCACATCTCCTGAGCCGGGTCATTACATAAAAGTCAAGGCGTTAAAACCGAACAATGAAGAGAACTTTCATTGATGATTCATCTTCCTCCACAGCTGGAAGGAGCCGACACGTGAGCCCTCTCAGCACATCTGTCACTTTCTAATATACTTTGTGTTTTAATTCCTCACCATTTCCTTATCTGTACTTGTCAGTGAATGGAAACCTTTTTGTTTATAGCCAGAGGCTGGAAACCTGGGCAGATCTTGTCTTGTCTCGTTGATCGGCGATCGTTGTAACTTGGCCGGTTTAAAAGTACCTTAAGGCTTGTTACAGGACAGCGCTCTGATACAGTGTAATGAGCCAAAGAAATTAGTAATATCTTATGGATATCCAAAAGAGTCTCACTAGTGACAGATATCCTTTATATTGACTCACATGAACATCAATTTCAAACCTAGAAAAAAAGTTCATTGACTACTGCAGCCACAGGTGGAAAACATGGCCGCCATTATCACTGGTGGTGCCCTTTAAATAAGCGGGTACCAGAAATACCCTGGCACATGATATTTCCTTGCTGTCCGCCGTGGCTTGTGTCCTGCCCGGCTGACGATAAACAGGCCCCAGAAGTTCACACCACATAATGGCACTTCATTTACCACACACTCAATGCAAGCAATTCCCCTGTGAGGAAACTCTAATGGACGCCTGGGGATCTCAAAGACAATTGAGTGGTTTTCATTAAGCAGAAGCGTTACCAACTGTCAGTAAATTTACTGATGATAAAATCTAATTAGATATTTACCAGTCAGTCATTGTCTCTGTCAGTAACACTCCTCCCCTGAAATACTCTGTGCCCCTGCTCCTTCCACTGTCCGTTTGTGACCTCCTACTTGTCTTCATTCCCCTACTTACATCATGACGCTGCCCTGTCCTGTTCTCAGCAATATCATCACATGAGTGGACAGGGACCTGCCCCCCACAAGATCAGCACATCTCTTCTGAAATACTCATATGCTCATTTAGACTAGCTCAAATAACGTCACTTTTTCATCATATGACATCAT
>NC_134694.1:8380189-8415757 GCF_050947455.1 Rhinoderma darwinii
TAGATAGATATGAGATAGATAGATAGATAGATAGATAGATAGATAGATAGATATGAGATAGATAGATAGATATGAGATAGATAGATAGATAGATATGAGATAGATAGATATGAGATAGATAGATAGATATGAGATAGATAGATGTGAGATAGATAGATAGATATGAGATATTCGAGAGACATGAGATAGAGAGTTTACAATGACGTCACATCTGATGATTTATTTGTACATTGTCTGTGGATTTTATTTCACGGTTTTCTGTTCTTATTATGTAACCAAGAAACAATCCAGACACCGACCACGTCCCCGACAAATGTCGCAGACCATAATCCTTCATCTTCCCTCTATATCAGTCAGTAATATCACCCCCGCACCCAGTAGTACAAGCTTCTACTCTCAATCTCGCTACTAATACGGGGCTGTCGAAACTGTCGCAGGTCATAACCTCGCACTGAGACGTAGGTGCGATAAACATGCGACTGTGATGCAATTTTTCTTCTGCGCTTTTGAAAACGTGCAGATTCTTTTCCCATAGAGACATATGTGACACATATAATATTATTATTATGCTATATATTATTATTCTCTCACTTCCTATGGGAAAACAAAAGACATGATGCCACGGATTGCTACAGAAAATCGTGTAAATACATAAGAACACCCGCAGGTGTAAGCAGGGATTGTGCACATGGAAACATACATCGCTCTGCTGTGTGCAGGGATCCGGTGATCCGGTCAGGTAATCAGGCTGCAATGCGGACAAAGGAGCTTCATTGGAATTCAATGAGGCAACTCATAGAGGAAAGGGGGGCGGGGGCTGACACGACATGTGATCTAGTCTTATACACAGCATACAGGTGATATACAGTATATACAGTAGTACTCTGCTTCCCCAGCGGTGCTGAAACTACCTCTCCCAGCATGGCTTTGGCTGTTGGGACATCCTGAGAGTTGTAGTTCCACCACAAGCTGCTGACTACTAATAGATCTAGACGCAGAAATTTCCTGCACCTCCGGGATTGACGATATAGCTAGGTACATATGGAACCGCAAAGGTAAAGGCAGGAATTAACCCGTCAGACGCTGGGCTGATCACAGTGTGATGGTTACATAAGAGCTATACATGTATTATAAACGTGTGTGTATGTATGTATATAGATATATAATGTGTTACTAGGCAGCAGCAAGTGTGTGCTAGCGCCAGACTGTCATCTCTATGGGGGGGCCATGATCACATACGCAAAACGGGATGGGGGCTATATACCCTACACATAGATGTACATGTTAATCTGAAACACTGTGGAGATGGCGTGAATGTTTGATATAGTGAGGATAGTCCATAGACTTGTTATACATACATATATCGATAATGTGGCTGGATTGTATATCGAGGATAGTCCATAGACCTGTTATACATATATATAATGTGGATGTATTGTATACTGAGGATAGTCCGTACACCTGTTATACATATATATAATGTGGATAGATTGTATACTGAGGATAGTCCATACACCTGTTATACATATATATAACATGGATACATTGTATACTGAGGATAGTCCATACACCTGTTATACATAGTCCATACACCTGTTATACATATATATAATGTGGATACATTGTATACTGAGGATAGTCCATAGACCCAGTGAATGGTCATTTTATGGCATTATTTCTGAAGAATATGGACCTACAAGTTACAATGAAGGCTACAACTTGCCAACTATTTCCCCATCTCCTGTCTAGTTGATGCCATTTCATGCCTGTGCCCATCTCTGCCCACTCTTACCTGGCTGGAGATGAGGTCCTCACATACAGACAGTGCCATCTGGATGGCATTGGGCCTGTGGGTGACTGAGGTGGCATTGAGTTGGATCTTCCAGGTGCCATGTCTCTTGTTGGCTTGGTTCACAGCATCCCTAAATATCTGTTCATGTTTTTTGGTGCTCAGAACTGCCCCAATATTGACAATCTTGGGGTCGCACCCGGCTCTGGCAAACGAGAACAAGAATAGAACGGCCAGAAGGAAAAGGCGCATTCTGTCCATGGATTGTGCACACCCCGGCTGAGCCAACGTCCTGTATTTGGGGGGCTCCCCAGCTCCAAACAGGGTGAAGCCGAGACGCCACAGTCTGGAAGAAACCTTGGTTTTCTGCAAGATGGAGGGGTGGGCTGTGGGTGGAGGAATGGTAGTCAATGATGATCCGAGGACTTGGTCATTCAGAGGAGAGGAGACCATGCATAGATGTCCTTCTTATGTGGACGTCTTCTTCACTGTTGATTAATCTCTCCTGAGATCTCAGGTGTCTCCAAGGAGGTAATGGTGAGATGTAGAGAATGGAGGTGTCAATGGTGAGGTCTGCAGATGGTTGACATGGGGGTGATGATAAGATGATAGGTGTGATGGTGGTATCAGTGATGGTGGAGAAGACCTCTATCCTATAGAGGGGCTGCCGGCTGCTGCTGTCCTTGGTGCTGAAATGAGCTGTGGCTGATTCTCCCTCCGTCTCCTCTGCAGTGACACAGTCTCCACCAATACAGAGGAGGGGGGGGTCTCTCTCCCAAATAACAAACCCACCCACAGACCCGCTGCTCGTTAACCCCTCGTGCTCCAGCTGTCATTGCAGGGACCTCCAGTGCCTCCTTCCTCATTGCCTTGAATAGTGAAGAATATTCAGGTCAATAGGTAATTGGAACAAGTGTTTGTGATTCTGATGTTCTCCGTCCACCCCCAAAGCAGAGCTGGTTATTATTCAATGCAGCAAGTTATTATAGTGTATTATACTGACCCCTTAGAGGGGGAGGGGTGCAGCTATATCTAATCTTTACAGAATAATGGATAGCTGTGTGTATGTATATATATATATAGAGAGTAGTACACGTGTATGACTGTTCAGTGAGGTCCCCTCAGCAGAGGACGACCAGGACTGTACCCCTGTAATGTCTGAGGGTGGGCTCACAGTACAGGTCTGGGTAAACCAAAGAAATAAGGGAATTAGGTATTTTGGGTGTTTTTTTTTGTCCTCATTGTCCAGAATAAAAAAAAACATTATTTATGAATTTCTTTCTCTTTTCCTGTACTTATCACTAGGTATGTGCCATTCAGCAATGTAGCTGTCACTGTTATGGGGGCACAGTGGCGGTCATTGTTATGGGGACACGGTGTCTGTAATGGGGGTGCTGTTGCTGTCACAGTTAATGGGGGCGCTGCGGCTCTCGCAGTTATAGGGGGCTCTGTGGCCGTCATTGTTACAGAAGCGCTGTGGCTGTCACTGTTATGGGGGCGCTGTGGTTGTTAGAAGCGCTGTGGCTGTAATGGGGGAACTGAGGCTGTCACTAAAGGGGGCAAAGTGGCAGTCGCTGTTATGAGGGTGCTGTGGCTGTAATGGGGGCACTGAGGCTGTCACTAAAGGGGGCAATGTGGCTGTCACTGTTATGAGGGTGCTGCGGCGGTCATTGTTATAGAAGCGCTGTGGCAGTCGCTGTTATAAGGGTGCTGTGGCTGTTATGGGGGCGTTGTGGCAGTCGCTGTTATAGGGGTGCTGTGGCCGTAATAGGGAATCTGTGGCAGTCGCTGAAATGGGGACACTGGCTGTCACTGTTATGGGGGCGATGTCATTGGACACTGTGGATGTCACTGTTATGGGGGCGATGTCATGGGATACTGCGGATGTCACTGTTATGGGGGTGCTGTGGCTGGACTGTTATGGGTCTGTATACAGCATTTATGTCTTCTGCCTTCCCATATAGGATAATGGTTCGGTGTAATTCTTCCTGATTTGCCGCATATTTTATCCACTACAATACAAACTGTAAAATTCGTAGGACATTTTTTCCAGAGCTGCCATATTGTTGTAGCTGATTTTCTCATGACAACCGAGATGAGAATGAAAATATGACGATATCTTTCCCTTGTGTGGGGAGGATTGGGAGCACAGTGTTCTGCCGCTCTTCTCTTTTTAATAGATGGGACAGAAGGATGAGGGACATTTATTTCAAAAACACTATTTAGGTTACTTGTGAAACATGGAGCAATGTGTCCAGCCAGCAAGTCCTCTTATGTGGCACAGGGCCTTACTGTGTTCTGCATCCTCTTTATCCCCTATAGCAGTGTTCTGCATCCTTTTTATCCCCTATAGCAGTGTTCTGCATCCTATTTATCCCCTATAACAGTGTTCTGCATCCTCTTTATCCCCTATAACAGTGTTCTGCATCCTCTTTATCCCGTGTAGCAGTGTTTTGCATCCTTTTTATCCCCTATAGTATTGTTCTGCATCCTATTTATCCCCTATAGCAGTGTTCTGCATCCTCTTTATCCCCTATAGCAGTGTTTTGCATCCTCTTTATCCACTATAATACTGTTCTACATCCTCTTTATCCCCTATAGCAGTGTTCTGCATCCTCTTTATCCCCTATAGTATTCTGCATCCTAGTTATCCCCTATAGCAGTGTTTTGCAGCCTCTTTATCCCCTATAGTGCTGTCCTGCATGGTATTTATCCCCTATATCAGTGTTCTGCATCCTCTTTATCCCCTATAGCAGTGTCCTGCATCCTCTTTATCCCCTATAGCAGTGTTCCGCATCCTCTTTATCCCCTATAGCAGTGTTCTGCATCCTCTTTATCCCCTATAGCAGTGTCCTGCATCCTCTTTATCCCCTATAGCAGTGTTCTGCATCCTCTTTATCCCCTATAGCAGTGTTCCGCATCCTCTTTATCCCCTATAGCTGTGTTCTGCATCCTCTTTATCCCCTATAGCAGTGTCCTGCGTCCTCTTTATCCCCTATAGCGGTGTCCTGCATCCTCTTTATCCCCTATAGCAGTGTTATGCATCCTCTGTATCCCCTATAGCAGTTTTGCATCCTCTTTATCCCCTATAGTATTGTTCTACATCCTATTTATCCCCTATAGCAGTGTTTTGCATCCTCTATAGTATTGTTCTGCATCCTATTTATCCCCTATAGCAGTGTTCTGTATCCTATTTATCCACTATGGCAGTGTTCTGCATCCTATTTATCCCCTATAGTGTTTTGCAACCTCTTTATCCCCTACAGTAGTGTTCTGTAACCTTTATCCCCTATAGCAGTGTTCTACATCCTCTTTATCCCCTATAGCAGTGTTCTGCAACCTCTTTATCCCCTATAGCAGTGTTCTGCAACCTCTTTATCCCCTATAGCAGTGTTCTACATCCTCTTTATCCCCTATAGCAGTGTTCTGCAACCTCTTTATCCCCTATAGCAGTGTTCTGCAACCTCTTTATCCCCTATAGCAGTATTCTGCAACCTCGTTATTCCCTATAGCAGTGTTTTACAACCTCTTTATCCCCTACAGTAGTGTTCTGCAACCTTTCTCCCCTATAGCAGTGTTTTTCATCCTATTTATCCCCTATAGTACTGTTCTGCATCCTCTTTATCCCCTATGGCAGTGTTCTTCACCCTATTTATCCCCTATGGCAGTGTTCTGCAACCTCTTTATCCACTATAGAAGTGTTCTGCATCCTATTTATCCACTATGGCAGTGTTCTGCAACCTCTGTATCCCAAATGGCAGTGTTCTTCAACCTCTTTATCCCCTATGGCAGTGTTCTTCACCCTATTTATCCCCTATGGCAGTGTCCTTCACCCTATTTATCCCCTATGGCAGTGTTCTCCATCCTATTTATCCCCTATAGCAGTGTTCTGCTTCCTATTTATCCCCTATAGCAGTGTTCTGCATCTTCTTTATCCCCTATAGCAGTGTTCTTCATCCTATTTATCCCCTATAGTAGTGTTCTGCAACCTCTTTGTCATCTATAGTAGTGTTCTGCATCCTATTTATCCCCTATAGTAGTGTTCTGCAACCTCTTTATCCCCTATAGCAGTGTTCTGCCACCTTTGGCTCTCCACAGATTTAGAACCCATTAAATGGGTAATCCATCAGTTAGTCAGATGTTAAAGATCATTGATCCTTGTTAACAGCATCTCCTGATACGTCAGTGTAGCATATCAGAACATGCTCCAATGAAAGCAAGTAATAGAGGTCTCATTCTGGCTATACAACGTTTAGGAGCTGTGCTGAGTATACCAAGGACTCTTTGACTCAGTGGAAGTCCAAGCCCAGTGAGCCCCACCAATAAGATGCTGTAACACATCAGAAGATCACCCATCATTATAAAATACATCCCAATCCCTCTTTAGGCAGCCGTAGTTGTGTATTAGATATAGTGCAGCCAGGAATGATGCGTTTAGTAGGCGGGGTCTTACTGGCGTGATGTAACAGCTGTGCCGTGTGCTCTGACCAATCAAACGTCTCCCCTCTGGCACACTTAGGGATATACTAAGAGAATACTGCAGCTGCATCTCCCTCCTCCCTAGCTTCTATTTACTGTTTTACACTAGATGGATTTCTTTGGCAACCGACAGCTTCAGGCCGAGCATTTACCCCTGGATCCCATTTCTTGCCTGCGTTGGTAAGGGGATATCTCAGCTGCAGGGTCTTCAGAAATTATCTAGTTGCCCTATGCTTATTTCACTTGGATCAGAATTGAGCAGCACAGCCTCCCAGTTCTGCTTCATTCTTAGATCTGGAAGTACCATATATATGAATGACGTTCCTTTCTGGGGCTATTTTAATTGACTCCCTCTCTTCAGAGGTCTATACTGTTTCTCAGTTAAAAGTCCCATTTACCAGTTGTCATGGAAACCAATTGCTTAGAACAATACGAGCGCCGCGTCTTTTAGAGATTAGCAGAAGGAAATTATAGATTATATCAAGGGTGACGGGTATTATTTATAAGGCAATCCGGGCCTTTTATATTATTCTTTTACACTGCTTTGACGCATGGTATATGTGAGTATGTATATATATATATATATACACTACCGTTCAAAAGTTTGGGGTCACCCAGACAATTTTGTGTTTTCCATGAAAACTCACACTTATATTTATCAAATGAGTTGCAAAATGACTAGAAAATATAGTCAAGACATTGACAAGGTTAGAAATAATGATTTTTATTTGAAATAATAATTTTCTCCTTCAGACTTTGCTTTGGTCTTGGAATGCTCCATTTGCAGCAATTCCAGCATTGCAGACCTTTGGCATTCTAGCTGTTAATTTGCTGAGGTAATCGGGAGAAATTTCACCCCATGCTTCCAGAAGCCCCTCCCACAAGTTGGATTGGCTTGATGGGCACTTCTTGCGTACCATACGGTCAAGCTGCTCCCACAACAGCTCTATGGGGTTGAGATCTGGTGACTGCGCTGGCCACTCCATTACAGATAGAATACCAGCTGCCGGCTTCTTCCCTAAATAGTTCTTGCATCATTTGGAGGTGTGCTTTGGGTCATTGTCCTGTTGTAGGATGAAATTGGCTCCAATCAAGTGCTGTCCACAGGGTATGGCATTGCGTTGCAAAATGGAGTGATAGCCTTCCTTATTCAAAATCCCTTTTACCTTGTACAAATCTCCCACTTTACCAGCACCAAAGCAACCCCAGACCATCACATTACCTCCACCATGCTTGACAGATGGCGTCAGGCACTCTTCCAGCATCTTTTCAGTTGTTCTTCTGTCCATAACACTTTTTTTCCAATCTTCCTCTGTCCAATGTCTGTGTGCTTTTGCCCATATTAATCTTTTCCTTTTATTAGCCAGTCTCAGATATGGCTTTTTCTTTGCCACTCTGCCCTGAAGGCCAGCATCCCGGAGTCGCCTCTTCACTGTAGACGTTGACACTGGAATTTTGTGGGTACTATTTAATGAAGCTGCCAGTTGAGGACCTGTGAGTTCTCAAACTAGAGACTCTAATGTACTTGTCTTGTTGCTCAGTTGTGCAGCGGGGCCTCCCACTTCTCTTTCTACTCTGGTTAGAGCCTGTTTGTGCTGTCCACTGAAGGGAGTAGTACACACCTTTGTAGGAAATCTTCAGTTTCTTGGCAATTTCTCGCATGGAATAGCCTTGATTTCTAAGAACAAGAATAGACTGTCGAGTTTCACATGAAAGCTCTCTTTTTCCAGCCATTTTGAGAGTTTAATCGAACCCACAAATGTAATGCTCCAGATTCTCAACTAGCTCAAAGGAAGGTCAGTTTTATAGCTCCTCTAAACAGCAAAACTGTTTACAGCGGTGCTAACATAATTGCACAAAAGTTTTCAAGTGTTTTCTAATCATCCATTAGCCTTCTAACACATTAAGCAAACACAATGTACCATTAGAACACTGGAGTGATGGTTGCTGGAAATGGGCTTCTATACACCTATGTAGATATTGCATTAAAAACCAGACGTTTGCAGCTAGAATAGTCATTTAGCACATTAACAATGTATAGAGTGTATTTCTGATTAATTTAATGTTATCTTCATTGAAAAAAACTGCTTTTCTTGCAAAAATAAGGACATTTCTAAGTGACCCTAAACTTTTGAACGGTAGTGTATGTGCGTGTGTGTATGTATATATATATATATATAAATATAAATGTCCAATCCAAAAAAGGTGCCCAACAAATGACCTTTCTAAGCGCCTATTAGGAGGGTGGGAAAATAGCGCTCCATACCCTCCATGATCCTTCTTAGTCATTCACACGCCAGGAACAGGCGTCTTTTTGTTTACCTCCAACCAGGAAGGACTAAACTACTTGCCACTGCAAGAATGTTTTAAACAGGATACCCCTTGCCACTGCAAGCAGGCTCGGACTCATGAGCTTTCGTCTGATACTAATTGACAGCAATACTGATCTCTAGGCAGCTAAACCTCAAATCTGGATACAACTGCTGCTTTGACCCATCTCCCCTGAGGAACTGCTTGGTCAGCAGGGAAACGCGTTGGGAGAAAATACTTATCATCTATCACTTCAGGAGAAGCCATATAACCATCCTCGGACACATTGACCAAAAGGACTACCAACTGAATATAAGGGGTAGGAGGGCAACTGCCCCAGGTCTTTTTACTTTAATCTATACATGTGGTCCTTGCAAGAGGATAAGATATTGGATAAAACCTCCTGATGAAAGTGATTATTATACATCAAAATACGAAGAAACCTTATTTAAGGCGGACTGTTAATATTTTTTTTGCTGTCTTCAGTAATTTTGTTTGATTTTGATATAAATCATTGAATACGTATTGGCATGCAGTATTGGCATTCGATATCCTTACTCTTTGACACAGTTTTGTTATCTATTTTTAACAAATTCAGTAAAAGTTATATTTTATTACTCCGGATCTATTTTTCATTTCCTTATAATATTACGGAGAACCTATTTATCTCTATCCAGGTGGGGGATATACAACACCACGATTACTTTATTAGTCATTCACCAGTAGTGCTAACATGTTAGTGTTGTCTTATCCCCCTCGACTCTTTTCAAACAAACCTCCTTGTTATGGGGTCATGGTGGAGAGGAAACCTCAGCCTCCAGAGTTTATTTGGTGGGCAGCTGTTTCGTGGTCCAGTTTTTTTTTATAGGGCACCTTAAAGAGGCTCTGTCACCAGATTTTGCAGCCCCTATCTCCTATTGCAGCAGATCGGCGCTGCAATGTAGATTACAGTAACGTTTTTTATTTTTTTAAAACGAGCATTTTTGGCCAAGTTATGACCATTTTTATATTTATGTAAATGAGGCTTTATAAAGTACAACTGGGCGTGTATTATGTGGGTACATCGGGGCGTTTTTACTTCTTTTACTAGCTGGGCGTTGTGTATAGAAGTATCATCCACTTCTCTTCACAACGCCCAGCTTCTGGCAGTGCAGACACAGCGTGTTCTCGAGAGATCACACTTTGTCGTCACTCACTTCCTGCCCCAGGTCCTGCATCGTGTCGGCCACATCGGCACCAGAGGCTACAGGTGATTCTGCAGCAGCATCAGCGTTTGCAGGTAAGTCCATGTAGCTACTTACCTGCAAACGCTGATGCTGCTGCAGAATCAAATGTAGCCTCTAGTGCCGATGTGTCCTCGCTGGTCCGACACGATGCAGGACCTGGGGCAGGAAGTGACGTCACAGCGTGATCTCTCGAGAACACGCTGTGTGTCTGCACTGCCAGAAGCTGGGCGTTGTGAAGAGAAGTGGATGATACTTCTATACACAACGCCCAGCTATTAAAAGAAGTAAAAACGCCCCGATGTAACGAACATAATAATGTAACCAGTGCTTGTCCAGGAGGCACATAGCAACATGTGTTTGTGGCTTTATAAGAAGTTGAAGACCCTTTAAAGCAATGTAGCCTTTACCTGTTGAAAAACTACAACTCCCAGAATGCTTTGAAAGCCGCCGGTAGAGCCAAGTCCCCTAGAGCAGGACCTGCTCTTTCTAGTGGCTCTCTCGTCTGTATTTCAACCCCTTATTACGTCCTAATCATTCAACGGGGGGCGAGAAATGGATACCGGTGTATGTCACTGCCCATTCCCCCCTTGCACACAAATTTTTGTGTAGTGTTACTTTGCTCCTTTTAGCTTGGCATATAGAGAATCATGGTGGGGTGGCATGGTTAGGTGCTGGGCCCCTGTACCCCCATAGCAGTGGTATGCTATAGGTCCAGGAAAAATTAGAGAGTCTCCGAGGGGCGCTGCTACACTCTGGATGACATACAAACCCGTGAACTGTAATAAGTCACGTATAGGATGTAATTGATGAAAAGGGTTTATTGTGGATGATAAAGGCTACGCGTTTCAATGCCCCAACGGCATCTTCATCAGGCCATAACCAGCAGTGGTATGGCATGTGTCTGCCCGTATGGAGCGTCCCTGGTTTGGCTGCAGTAACGCGAGTCCTCATACACAATAGAACATTGCAGATCTGACCGTACAAGATTTCTCCCCTGTATGAAGATCCCGGCCATGGAAGATGACATTAGCGCGAGCGCTGCTCCCCCTCCCTGCAGCCGAGAGAATGAATGGAGTCTGCTGAGCTCTTCTCTACTCGTAAAGACTCCTGCAGGGCAGAGCTTGTTCAGCGCAGGGTGCAGGACGCAGGTTACCAGAGGCCGTCTATACACTGCTGCTCTGAGGATTGTGTGGCCACCGTGGCATACTATGCCGGGGATGTTGTAATGTGCGGTGCCGAACGTCTGTGAAGCTTTAGTAATAAAGATAGTGAGGATAATATCTTGTATATCATAAAACTTTTTTATCAATTTGGAATTGCTACACCAGTTCAATGTCAATTTCAGCTCTGCTATATCTCACCACAGTGAATTATCATGGTGCACAAAAGAAACCGAGATGTAGCAGAGCTGAATTAGTCATTGAACTGTTTGTTTGTTTTTTGGGTGCACCAACATCGCCTGATTTCCTAATGAAAACCAGATACCAATTGGTGGTGCTAAATGACAAACTCGGCACCGCTACACCTATATATGCGAAGATCTCCATTTATTTATATACAATAAAAGCAGAAAACTAGGTCAGGACTGTGGCGCTCGGGGGGGCGGGGGACGCTATTTAGAAGAAATTCATATTTTCTTGGATAATGTCTACCGGTCCGTCAAATGATTTGGTTGCTAAGGAGATGGGGCTGGTTGCTAGGCAACAAGACGGAGCAGTCAGCGAGCAGATACAAAGCTTCAGTGGAAACCATCAGGTTTTTTGATGAGAAAACAATTTTAATATCCGAGATAATAATAATAATAATATAGAAAGTGACGGCGGCGCAGGCCAGAGGGTCTAGAGGGAGAGAAATACATACCCTGCCCTCTAAACAGCTGACGTCGAAGAGGCGTAAAATGCCTCGTACCTCGGTGATGTCATTGGATCATCCCTAGGAGAAAGAATGCATTATCATGAATATATATATATATAGTACAATTCATGTGATCCAACATCAGTAGTGTCACATAGGTGCCAGATTATCAGATGACCATAGAAACATATATAAAACTGTGAACATGAGGTCTGATCAAGGACCCAAGAGCAGAACTGTCAATCACACCTGTCAATCATGGTGTTACGCAGCTCCTGCTCCCACACTGCTGGAGTACGAGGCAGGTTTTGTCTGGAAAGTTGGATGACCAGCCCTGTATTCGCTGTGAGGGTCTTATCCATCTTTCTCAGGAACTAAGATACGTTTTCGTTTTTTTCTTGATTTAATTTCTTGAAGATTTTTATTTTTAAAGAGACATGATCTCATAGGTTGATCACAGATTATGTTCTGATTTCCGCCATATCTAGAAGGAAACCTTGATCCCTTATATCTCACAGATAAAGGTGTAGTGTATAGGGAGGGGCTGCACCTCTCACCCAGTCGGTGACTGTACTGTATATGACAAGAAAAGACTGGAAATAAAGAGAATTACTTCATTCAGTTCTGTTTCTGGAGAACGCTAAATGACATCTAATATCTGCCATGGGACTGTCATCCATATTTCTTAGACCTTATTCAGGCGACCGTAGAATATGTCGGTGTGACGGCCCTCGAAACAATGGCTCTCACACAGACGCATGTACTTTAATGGGGCCGTTCACACGGACCGCGTGAAGGGTCAGTTGAAAAATTAGAACATGTCCTATTATCTTCCATTTTGACGGATCCCTCCATAGACTCAAGTCTATTGAGATTTGTGAAAACGGGACCTGCACGGGGGCAACTCAGAGGCAAAAAACGGCTGTTTTGAACGTCCGAGTTTACCCACGTTCGTGTAAATCTCGCCTTAGAGAAGTAAATTACAAGTCTGCAATTATGTAGGTATGAGGACATGAGAGATGTCACTACTTAACTAGTCAGACTACCCCCTGAGAAACACAGGAAAACTACTATAATACTGCCCCTTATATACAAGAATAAAACTACTATAATACTGCTCCTATATACAAGATAACTACTATAATACTGCTCCTATATACAAGAATATAACTACTATAATACTGCACCTATATACAAGAATATAACTACTATAATACTGCCCCTATATACAAGAATATAACTACTATAATACTGCCCCCTATATACAAGAATATAACTACTATAATACTGCCCCCTATATACAAGAATATAACTACTATAATACTGCCCCCTATACAAGAATATAACTACTATAATACTGCTCCTATATACAAGAATATAACTACTATAATACTGCCCTCTATATACAAGAATATAACTACTATAATACTGCCCCTATATACAAGAATATAACTACTATAATACTGCTCCTATATACAAGAATATAACTACTATAATACTGCCCCTTATATACAAGAATAAAACTACTATAATACTGCTCCTATATACAAGATAACTACTATAATACTGCTCCTATATACAAGAATATAACTACTATAATACTGCACCTATATACAAGAATATAACTACTATAATACTGCCCCTATATACAAGAATATAACTACTATAATACTGCCCCCTATATACAAGAATATAACTACTATAATACTGCCCCCTATATACAAGAATATAACTACTATAATACTGCCCCCTATACAAGAATATAACTACTATAATACTGCTCCTATATACAAGAATATAACTACTATAATACTGCCCTCTATATACAAGAATATAACTACTATAATACTGCCCCTATATACAAGAATATAACTACTATAATACTGCTCCTATATACAAGAATATAACTACTATAATACTGCTCCCTATATACAAGAATATAACTACTATAATACTGCTCCTATATACAGGAATATAACTACTATAATACTGCCCCCTATATACAAGAATATAACTACTATAATACTGCTCCCTATATACAAGAATATAACTACTATAATATTGCACCCTATATACAATAATATAACTACTATAATACTGCCCCTATATACAAGAATATAACTACTATAATACTGCCCCCTATATACAAGAATATAACGACTATAATACTGCCCATGTATACAAGAATATAACTACTATAATACTGCTCTTATATACAAGAATATAACTAGTATAATACTGCCCCTATATACAAGAATATAACTACTATAATACTGCCCCCTATATACAAGAATATAACTACTATAATACTGCCCCTATATACAAGAATATAACTACTATAATACGGCCCCCTATATACAAGAATATAACTACTATAATACTGATCCTATATACAAGAATATAACTACTATAATACTGTTCCTATATACAGGAATATAACTACTATAATACTGCCCCTTTATACAAGAATATAACTACTATAATACTGCGCCCTATATACAAGAATATAACTACTATAATATTGCGCCCTATATACAAGAATATAACTACTATAATACTGCCCCTATATACAAGAATATAACTACTATAATACTGACCCCTATATACAAGAATATAACTACTATAATACTGACCCTATATACAAGAATATAACTATTATAATACTGCCCCCTATATACAAGAATATAACTACTATAATACTGCTCCTATATACAAGAATATAACGACTATAATACTGCCCCCTATATACAAGAATATAACTACTATAATACTGCCCCCTATATACAAGAATATAACGACTATAATACTGCCCCTGTATACAAGAATATAACTACTATAATACTGCTCTTATATAAAAGAATATAACTACTATAATACTGCCCCCTATATACAGGAATATAACTACTATAATACTGCCCCCTATATACAAGAATATAACTACTATAATAATGCCCCTATATACAAGAATATAACTACTATAATACTGCTCCTATATACAAGAATATAACTACTATAATACTGCTCCTATATACAAGAATATAACAACTATAATACTGCCCCCTATATACAAGAATATAACTACTATAATACTGCCCCTATATACAAGAATATAACTACTATAATACTGCCCCTATATACAAGAATATAACTACTATAATACTGCCCCATATACAAGAATATAACTACTATAATACTGCCTCCTATATACAAGAATATAACGACTATAATACTGCCCCTGTATACAAGAATATAACTACTATAATACTGCTCTTATATACAAGAATATAACTACTATAATACTGCCCCCTATATACAGGAATATAACTACTATAATACTGCCCCCTATATACAAGAATATAACTACTATAATACTGCCCCCTATATACAAGAATATAACTACTATAATACTGCCCCTATATACAAGAATATAACGACTATAATACTGCCCCTATATACAAGAATATAACGACTATAATACTGCCCCTATATACAAGAATATAACTACTATAATACTGCCCCTATATACAAGAATATAACTACTATAATACTGCCCCTATATACAAGAATATAACTACTATAATACTGCCCCTATATACAAGAATATAACTACTATAATACTGCCCCTATATACAAGAATATAACTACTATAATACTGCCCCTATATACAAGAATATAACTACTATAATACTGCCCCTATATACAAGAATATAACTACTATAATACTGCCCCCTATATACAAGAATATATCTACTTTAACGCTGCCCCGTATATACAAGAATATAACTACTATAATACTGCCCCTATATACAAGAATATAACTACTATAATACTGCCCCTATATACAAGAATATAACTACTATAATACTGCCCCCCTATATACCAGAATATAACTACTATAATACTGTCCCCTATATACAAGAATATAACTACTATAATACTGTCCCCTATATACAAGAATATAACTACTATAATACTGCCCCTATATACAAGAATATAACTACTATAATACTGCCCCTATATACAAGAATATAACTATTATAATACTGCCCCCTATATACAAGAATATAACTACTATAATACTGCTCCTATATACAAGAATATAACGACTATAATACTGCCCCCTATATACAAGAATATAACTACTATAATACTGCCCCCTATATACAAGAATATAACGACTATAATACTGCCCCTGTATACAAGAATATAACTACTATAATACTGCTCTTATATAAAAGAATATAACTACTATAATACTGCCCCCTATATACAGGAATATAACTACTATAATACTGCCCCCTATATACAAGAATATAACTACTATAATAATGCCCCTATATACAAGAATATAACTACTATAATACTGCTCCTATATACAAGAATATAACTACTATAATACTGCTCCTATATACAAGAATATAACAACTATAATACTGCCCCCTATATACAAGAATATAACTACTATAATACTGCCCCTATATACAAGAATATAACTACTATAATACTGCCCCTATATACAAGAATATAACTACTATAATACTGCCCCATATACAAGAATATAACTACTATAATACTGCCTCCTATATACAAGAATATAACGACTATAATACTGCCCCTGTATACAAGAATATAACTACTATAATACTGCTCTTATATACAAGAATATAACTACTATAATACTGCCCCCTATATACAGGAATATAACTACTATAATACTGCCCCCTATATACAAGAATATAACTACTATAATACTGCCCCCTATATACAAGAATATAACTACTATAATACTGCCCCTATATACAAGAATATAACTACTATAATACTGCCCCTATATACAAGAATATAACGACTATAATACTGCCCCTATATACAAGAATATAACTACTATAATACTGCCCCTATATACAAGAATATAACTACTATAATACTGCCCCTATATACAAGAATATAACTACTATAATACTGCCCCTATATACAAGAATATAACTACTATAATACTGCCCCTATATACAAGAATATAACTACTATAATACTGCCCCTATATACAAGAATATAACTACTATAATACTGCCCCTATATACAAGAATATAACTATTATAATACTGCCCCCTATATACAAGAATATATCTACTTTAACGCTGCCCCGTATATACAAGAATATAACTACTATAATACTGCCCCTATATACAAGAATATAACTACTATAATACTGCCCCTATATACAAGAATATAACTACTATAATACTGCCCCCCTATATACCAGAATATAACTACTATAATACTGTCCCCTATATACAAGAATATAACTACTATAATACTGTCCCCTATATACAAGAATATAACTACTATAATACTGCCCCTATATACAAGAATATAACTACTATAATACTGCCCCTATATACAAGAATATAACTACTATAATACTGCCCCCTATATACAAGAATATAACTACTATAATACTGCTCCTATATACAAGAATATAACTACTATAATACTGCCCCTATATACAAGAATATAACTACTATAATACTGCCCCTATATACAAGAATATAACTACTATAATACTGCCCCCTATATACAAGAATATATCTACTTTAATGCTGCCCCGTATATACAAGAATATAACTACTATAATACTGCCCCTATATACAAGAATATAACTACTATAATACTGCCCCTATATACAAGAATATAACTACTATAATACTGCCCCCCTATATACCAGAATATAACTACTATAATACTGTCCCCTATATACAAGAATATAACTACTATAATACTGTCCCCTATATACAAGAATATAACTACTATAATACTGCCCCTATATACAAGAATATAACTACTATAATACTGCCCCCTATATACAAGAATATAACTACTATAATACTGCTCCTATATACAAGAATATAACTACTATAATACTGCTCCCTATATACAAGACTATAACTACTATAATACTGCCCCCTATATACAGGAATATAACTACTATAATACTGCCCCCCTATATACAAGAATATAACTACTATAATACTGCCCCCTATATACAAGAATATAACTACTATAATACTGCCCCCCTATATACAAGAATATAACTACTATAATACTGCCCCTATATACAAGAATATAACTACTATAATACTGCTCCCTATATACAAGAATATAACTACTATAATACTGCCCCCTATATACAAGAATATAACTACTATAATACTGCCCCTATATACAAGAATATAACTACTATAATACTGCTCCTATATACAAGAATATAACTACTATAATACTGCCCCTATATACAAGAATATAACTACTATAATACTGCCCCTATATACAAGAATATAACTACTATAATACTGCCCCCTATATACAAGAATATAACTACTATAATACTGCCCCTATATACAAGAATATAACTACTATAATACTGCCCCTATATACAAGAATATAACTACTATAATACTGCCCCTATATACAAGAATATATCTACTTTAATGCTGCCCCGTATATACAAGAATATAACTACTATAATACTGCCCCTATATACAAGAATATAACTACTATAATACTGCCCCTATATACAAGAATATAACTACTATAATACTGCCCCCTATATACAGGAATATAACTACTATAATACTGCTCCCTATATACAAGAATATAACTACTATAATACTGCCCCTATATACAAGAATATAACTACTATAATACTGCCCCCTATATACAAGAATATAACTACTATAATACTGCCCCCTATATACAAGAATATAACTACTATAATACTGCCTCCTATATACAAGAATATAACTACTATAATACTGCCCCTATATACAAGAATATAACTACTATAATACTGCCTCCTATATACAAGAATATAACTACTATAATACTGCCCCCTATATACAAGAATATAACTACTATAATACTGCCCCCTATATACAAGAATATAACTACTATAATACTGCCCCTATATACAAGAATATAACTACTATAATACTGCCCCTATATACAAGAATATAACTACTATAATACTGCCCCTATATACAAGAATATATCTACTTTAATGCTGCCCCGTATATACAATATGGGGTTGCTGTGCAGTGCACGTGCCATGTTTTGTGTCTTTAGGATCGGCGCCGCTGCCCATTCGTGCGTGCATGAGGAAGAAGAGATGTACAATGTGGCTTTACTACAAGAACGGCCGGAGCCTCCAACCTTCTATATTGGTATAAAATAAATACAACCTGTGTAATATAATTACGTTTGAAGTTTTGTTCCTGTTGGTGTGTAATGATGTCACATGACCATGGCCGCCAATCACTGCTGAAACACCTTATGTCCCCATGGACGCCATAGTCACGTGACCTCCATTGAGGTTTCATTCCCAACGATTGGTTCTGATCAGTGGTAATTTCGTCCCAGAAGTCGGCCGCTGTAATGAGAAAAAAAACGATTGTAGCGTGAGGAAATACCGGCGCCGTTTTCAGTGGTGCTGGTCAGATCGGGAGTTCTTGCCACCTGCGGCCAGAATATTACATGGACAGGGCTATAGGTGGCCCAATGGACCCTCAACCACCAGCTTCTCACTTCCCCATTGACACGTTTGCTAATGTCTTTTTTGAGGGGTGAGAGGGCTCGTTTTTTGCGGGACGAGTTGTTGTTTTTAACGCCACCATTTAATGTAACGTATAATGTACGGACTAAAAAAGAAAAAAAAATTTTGTGGGGTGGAATGGGAAAAAAAACAGCGATTCCTCCATTTTTATTTTTTTTTGCGTTTCGTTGTTACAGCTTTCACCGTGCGGTAAAAACGTTAAGAAACGGTAAAAAAAATTCTGCGGGTTAATTTGTATGTTTTTTTTTGGGGGGGGTTTTACTACTTCTACAAAATAAAAACACTTTATTAAAAAAATTAAAATAGTTTTGCGCGGTCTTGCTTTTTTGCGGGATGAACTTTTATTCGTACTATTTTGGGGTACATGCGATTTTTTGGTCACTTTATATTCACATTTTTTAGGGAAGGTGAATAAAATCAGCGATTCTGACTTTTTAACGGCGTGGACCCTACGGGGTAATAAAACGTGATATTGTACGGGCGCCCGAAGGCTATGTTTACAAGTGGTGAGTAATTTTTTGCGGTGGACTTTACCATGAATTTCGCAACAAAATCTGCATGTTTCATTTTGCAGCGATCTGTTGTGGATTTTGCCTCAACATTGCAAATGGAGAAATCCACGGTGAGAATCCGTTGCTTCTCCGCAACAGACTGAGCATGCTCCAGAATTGGAAATCCCACCCGTCGTAGTGAGGTGTACCCCCCCCATGATGCATGGTTACGTCAAATGTCAGGAAGGGGTTAAAAGACGTATGCCTGGTGTTAAATTTGGGGCATTTTGAACAGTCTTGGGGCAGATTAATGAGAACTAACAGTAAAACTGTCCTTGTTGCCTATAGCAACCAATCAGAGTTCAGCTTGCATTTCTTAACCTGCTCTGGAGAAATTAAAGCTGCGCTGTGATTGGTTGCTATTTACAGCGACGTTTTTAACTGTTTTGATAACTCTTTCCCATCCTCTACACGTGCTACAAGGGGGTGTGGCTAGAGTCGTAAAGTGCAACACACTCACTACAGCTGAGCATCGTTTGGTGGCGCAATGATGTGAGGAGTCTTGAGGAGCTTTTGTATATCGTGCGCGCTATATTTATAAATTTGGCGCAATTCCACTGACTTGTAAATACAGGTTTCTAGTTATGGTGTATAATGGGGCCATACATGTACAACCTGGTCGGACGATCGGATGAAAAACACGACAGCAGGCGACGAATGACCGATGTTACTGTGGTACATTACGGTGCTGGGGGAATCGCCGGAGACGTTATGTAATCATGTGCGCCGGCGGGAGTCTCGTCAGTCACCGGGTGCCGTCACGTTGCGCAGTACGTGTGCGGTCATCTGACCAGGTAGCGGCTCTGGGTGGCTACGGTTGCTATGGAGGCGGCGCCGCCGCGCCGGTTGCGGGGAGACGGCAGGTATAAGAGGGTGGAGCAGGGGGCGGGGCTGTCATACAGGTGGCAGCAGGTATGATGGAGTCGGTGCCGCGGTCGCTGCTGTCGTTGTCCGTGCTGTGTGTGCTCGGGGCCGTGCTGCTGGCCAGTGCCGGGAGTTTACTGCTCAGCGTCCACCTGCTGCCTGACCTGCCCCGTTCCGCGTCCTCCGCCGCCCCCGCCCGGAGTCCTCTATTTGTCGGGCTGTTACTGCTCGTCCTGCTGCCGCTCGGGCACTGGGGCTGGAGGCTGCTGAGCCGCCCGCTGGAGTTACTGCGCAGCCCGGACGACGTGGGTTATATCCCGGAGCCGGGCAGGAGCCGAGCGCAGACCGCTAACCTGGTCCGGAGGAGGCGGCAGAAGGGAGACCTGCCCCCGGTCTATCCCAATGGCTGGTACCAAGTGCTGGACTCTCACCTGCTGGAGCCCGGAGCCGTGCGAAACCTCTCAGTCTGCGGTACGGTATTGCTTGCTGTCAGTGAATGGTAATAGTCTCGCTTGTATCCGGAGACCTTAAAATCCATACGTGTCTAATTATTTCTCACAGCTGAGGGTTTGTTACAGTCGTGTAGACGATCCTGTGAGGTGAAGTCATCAGCAGACCGCTCTCTCCTGTGCTGATCGTTTGTTACAATGTATCAGTCTAGAGTCCTGTCCGATTAGTACAGAGAAGTTTCTGGAATGGATACATTGTAGCAAGTCCTCTGCTGTGTGAGCGGGTATGGGTCTTCCGTCTCTGGTTTTTCCTTTTTATAATCTCGGACTGGTTCCAGGAGACTACAAGTACCAGCATGCTGCCAAGGTGGGTGGTTTTGTGGTGGAGGGGTTCTGTCTGCTGTTATGAGAAGCCTCATTGTTCCGATGTAAAGAGTAAGGGCCACAGGTGCAAACTTCAAGTGCTGAGCGGAGCATGCCGGGTTGGCGGGGAGCGTGGTGCAGCTGAGCGGAGCCGGGTTGGAGGGGAGCATGGTGCAGCTGAGCGGAGCCGGGTTGGAGGGGAGCATGGTGCAGCTGAGCGGAGCCGGGTTGGAGGGGAGCATGGTGCAGCTGAGCGGAGCCGGGTTGTAGGGGAGCATGGTGCAGCTGAGCGGAGCCGGGTTGTAGGGGAGCATGGTGCAGCTGAGCGGAGCCGGGTTGTAGGGGAGCATGGTGCAGCTGAGCGGAGCCGGGTTGGAGGGGAGCATGGTGCAGCTGAGCGGAGCCGGGTTGGAGGGGAGCATGGTGCAGCTGAGCGGAGCCGGGTTGTAGGGGAGCATGGTGCAGCTGAGCGGAGCCGGGTTGTAGGGGAGCATGGTGCAGCTGAGCGGAGCCGGGTTGTAGGGGAGCATGGTGCAGCTGAGCGGAGCCGGGTTGGAGGGGAGCATGGTGCAGCTCAGCGGAGCCGGTTTGTAGGGGAGCATGGTGCAGCTCAGCGGAGCCGGTTTGTAGGGGAGCATGGTGCAGCTCATCGGAGCCGGGTGGTAGGGGAGCATGGTGCAGCTCATCGGAGCCGGGTGGTAGGGGAGCATGGTGCAGCTCAGCGGAGCCGGGTGGTAGGGGAGCATGGTGCAGCTCAGCGGAGCCAGGTTGTAGGGGAGCATGGTGCAGCTGAGTGGAGCGCGCCGGGTTGTAGGGGAGCATGGTGCAGCTCGGCGGAGCCGGGTTGTAGGGGGGAGCATGGTGCAGCTCGGCGGAGCCGGGTTGTAGGGGAGCATGGTGCAGCTCGGCGGAGCCGGGTTGTAGGGGAGCATGGTGCAGCTCGGCGGAGCCGGGTTGTAGGGGAGCATGGTGCAGCTCGGCGGAGCCGGGTGGTAGGGGAGCATGGTGCAGCTCGGCGGAGCCGGGTTGTAGGGGAGCATGGTGCAGCTCGGCGGAGCCGGGTGGTAGGGGAGCATGGTGCAGCTCGGCGGAGCCGGGTGGTAGGGGAGCATGGTGCAGCTCGGCGGAGCCGGGTGGTAGGGGAGCATGGTGCAGCTCGGCGGAGCCGGGTGGTAGGGGAGCATGGTGCAGCTCGGCGGAGCCGGGTGGTAGGGGAGCATGGTGCAGCTCGGCGGAGCCGGGTGGTAGGGGAGCATGGTGCAGCTCGGCGGAGCCGGGTGGTAGGGGAGCATGGTGCAGCTCAGCGGAGCCGGTTTGTAGGGGAGCATGGTGCAGCTCAGCGGAGCCGGGTGGTAGGGGAGCATGGTGCAGCTCAGCGGAGCCGGGTGGTAAGGGAGCATGGTGCAGCTCAGCGGAGCCGGGTGGTAGGGGAGCATTGTGCAGCTGAGCGGAGCCGGGTTGTAGGGGAGCATGGTGCAGCTGAGCGGAGCCGGGTTGTAGGGGAGCATGGTGCAGGTGAGTGGAGCGTGCTGGGTTTTAGGGGAGCATGGTGCAGCTCAGCGTAGCCGGGTTGTAGGGGAGCACGGTGCAGCTCAGCGGAGCCGGGTTGTAGGGGAGCACGGTGCATCTCAGCGGAGCCGGGTTGTAGGGGAACACGGTGCAGCTCAGCGGAGCCGGGTGGTAGGGGAGCATGGTGCAGCTCAGCGGAGCCGGGTGGTAAGGGAGCATGGTGCAGGTCAGCGGAGCCGGGTGGTAGGGGAGCATGGTGCAGCTCAGCGGAGCCGGGTGGTAGGGGAGCATGGTGCAGCTCAGCGGAGCCGGGTTGTAGGGGAGCATGGTGCAGCTGAGTGGAGCGCGCTGGGTTTTAGGGGAGCATGGTGCAGCTCAGCGTAGCCGGGTTGTAGGGGAGCATGGTGCAGCTCAGCGTAGCCGGGTTGTAGGGGAGCATGGTGCAGCTCAGCGGAGCACTATATGGGTTGATATGAGGTCATGTCTTATGTAAATTCAGTTGTAGAACTGGCAAAGAATTCTAGGGAGATGGTTTGGGTGGTGGTAGGGGGTAGAGCTTGGACTGGTCGTTCTGGTTGCACAGGTACTTTAAGCCGTTACTTGGATGACTGGATACAGAATAAACTCCGGGGAGCGGTTGTCGTTATTGGGCTATAGATATGTAGAGGTAACGGTACAACTGGCCAGTGTAGCAGAGTGGAGTTTATCATCTAGAACAATGTTATACCTGTTTTTCCACTGGAGTTCTGGGGTGTTGTCATTCTGCTCTACGACAAATTCAGCTCTGCTACATCTCTAATGCCGGTCACGGTGGACTCATTACTGCTTGTTGTGATATGGGAGAATAGTCAGAGGTCGGTGACACGGGGAGCAGTCGATGAGGATCCGGTGTGTTTGCTTAGCAGAGCTCAGTCTGGTAAAAATACATTTCAAGGGGAACTCCAGGATGGTAGAAATGAAGGTTCCGTTACTGAGACTCTGGCTGTGAATGCGGACCCCACGGGTGCAGGGGAGCGGTGTCTATAAGACTGGTTATGTCTGACCTGGAGTGTTCCTTTAATTTGCGTTACTTGGAGCATATTCTGTATGGTAAAATATAGTATGTCCCCCCCCCCTTCCTTCTGAGGGATCGTTTGCTATTGTATATTCCAGTCCTGCAGCTGATGTGCTGGGTCTCGGGGGCTTCATGGTGTCCGTGGGTCGGGGGTCCCCTACACAATAAGGCGGAGTGGTCACAACCTTCGTGCATGGATTATAGGGATCATTAGATGGAATTCTACAATCGGCTTGCAATGCCTGGCTGGGATTGGACCGGGTCTGGGGGCTATTATGTAATGTGGAGCCGGGTCCAGGACAGATCCTGTCTCCCCTTTTACCTGCAGCCTGGTCCATGCTCACCATGATTTTCCGCTATAGTCCTGGGCTCGGTTATTCTTGTAGAACCGGTTTCCCTCGTCGGGAATGTGGGGTCGATGCAGTTCTGGCAGCAGAGCGAGGCCTTTGTCTTTTTTAGTGTTTTCTGTTCTTCGGACTGGAGACTAATCTAGAGAAACCAGGTCATTCTTTGGAAGGACTCTTGGAGGTGCCTGACCGGGACGTGTCCCTGTACGGAGGGCTGAGGAGAGTAAAGGGACCGTCCTGTCTCCTATGCAGAACTCCTAACACCTAATCAATCGACTTTGTGTATCAATCTCCCATTCACTGACTGCAAGCAGAGCTTGAAAATGGGAAAAGTTCTTGTTTATATCCAGAAATCCTGTCTGTCTGACAGGTGCAAGGATGGTTACAGGAGAGCTCTGACACTATCGGATATGATCTGGATGGGTTGTAAGCCGCTGGCTATAAACCAATCTTTCTGTTCACTGACTGCAAGCAGAGACCTTGAAAAGGAGTAATTGATACACACAGGTTATTAGAAAGTTGCAGGACCTTTACTTATTAATTGGGGTGTTTTGGTTTAGAAAATCCATTTCCTATACCCTATTAAGGAATTATGAGTTGCTAGAGGGGGGGGGGGGGGGGGGTTCTCTCTGCTCAGGACCCTCCTCTATTAGCCAGAGTGGAGAGAGGTCATAAAGAGCGTCTCTTGCTCTGGAGGACCCATCTTTTCCTGCATTACACAGAACACATTGATTTTAATTGGAACTGTAATACTTCATTTCTCCTGTGGTGGCGCTGCAGAGGAATGTAACACTTGCTGCCAGGTTCCCCACAGATTAGTCGATCGCTGTGATCAGCTTGTCTGGAGATCAGTCTAGCAAGAGCATTTCTCAAACTAGTCACCCCCTTTAAGCTTTATATAAGGCAGAAAAAGCTTTCTAAAGCACAACTCCACCCGAAGAGTCAGTGCTCAGGATCTACCTCTGACTCTAGCTTGTAGAACTACAACTCTCAGCGGGATCACAGATTGGAGATCGCTGATTCAGTCGGCAGCCTGAGACCGTGAATATGTAAAGACTTACACCCAAGAAGCTGGCACCTGTTTATACGGAGTGCTCCTCCCTGCCATTGGTTGGTGCACTTTGAAAATGCATCATGGGAAAAACTGGTTTCCCATGATAAGAAAACAGGACTTGCATTGCACCTCATCCACAAATGAATGGATCTGAGCTGTAATACTGCACACAACCTGTGGAGAGGTGTGGCGCTGTTTTCGGACAAAAGCATCATGGTGTTTCTAATCCTGGAAAACCCCTTTTAAATGACCTGTTCTGACCGCTCTTTACTGGGATCCTCCATGTGTCATTATACAACGGCTGGCGCTGTGCTCTGTACCAGGCTCTGCCCGCATGCTAAAGTTCTGTGAACTTCAGCATTGGGCGGTGACACATCTCCACCTGACGTCTGCAGTAATGTCACCTGCCGATGGCTCCACATGCAGGGGATTGCCGGACATGGGACTATTATAGTAGGAGGTTCTATCTGGGCTGAGAATGAGATGGCATCTAAGGGGCACCGGTGGGTTATTTGCCTTTCAGTCTTGGGAATAGAGGCAGGAGTTTAAGGGTATGTTCACACGGCCAATTTTCGACCGTTATTCGGGCCATAAACTGCCGAAAAATCTAAAGCAGAGTGCCTCCAAACATCTGCCTATTGATTTCAATGGGAAAACGGTGTTCTGTTCTGACGGGTCGTTTTTTTACGCGGCCGTTTTGATAAACGGACGCGATTAAGAATTGCATGTCGCTTCTTGGGATGCTTTTGGAGCTGTTTTTCATAGAAAACGGCTGTAAAAAAACGCCTCAAATCGCGAGTTGTTCAAAAAAACGGCTTCCATTGAAAACCGCTCCGTATTTTCAGATGTTTTTGAGTTTGCGTGTGAACATAGCCTTAGAGATGCCGTCATTGAGGTGAGCGAGTGTGCGCTTCTCAAAGGAAAACTCTGGGCAAAGCCGATACAGGACCAGAGGGGCTGAGCATGACACAGTGATCCTCTTAGGGGAGGGCTTATGTGAAGCCATTCTTGCTTTGGGCAAATCTATGCATCATGTGAGCCCCGCGTTGCTTCTGATTGGCTAAGAAGACTGAGGCAGCGTGACCTGTTTGCAGATGGCGCCCCCTACATTCCAGCATTGGGTGCTAGTGACAGATGTGGGAACTGCATGGACCATCTGTCTCTCCTGCTATTCACCAGGTACCGGAGACTGGCAGATGAGGGTTAGACTTGTCCAAGGACTGTCCAGTGTTTGCTTGAATAGGACTGAGCTGCAATACCAGGAACAGCCCATAGACAATGGTGGCGCTTTTCCTACCCGTAAAGAGACCTATTAAATGTTTTTTTGAAAGTGCAGATATTGAATTAATGCGCAGATGCGGTCAGCACCTTCGGCTGTGATCGGCGCTCCTCCTCAGTCCCAGGACGGGCTCATAGACCACAGCTGAAGGTATTAGTTACCCCACCATTAGGTGGGCGTCCTGTGGTTAGGTGATACTTTGGGAATACCCCTTTTAAACGGACAGTAGTCCAGTGCAGCTAAGAACACCCATTATCCCCCCATCTAGGATCAGCTGAGGGTTGTAGTCACATAGATTGCTGCCAGCCCTTCTCACACTGGGCGAGGAGTCGTCTGTATCAACCATTTTATTAAAATGCTATGGAGATTGTAACTGCGCTGAAGTTGCCACGTGAGGCGGCTGGCATGAAGATGAACTGATTGTCTGCTCCTGATCTGTGCCATAGACAGAAGTCCTGCCCGCTGTACCCGTTACACAACTGCCCCCGACGCCTCGTGTTGAGGGCTGTTGGACTATTAGGCTGTTCGCACATCTGGGTCAATCCTGTGTTTTTAGCTGCGATTTTGTGAAAATTGCAACAAAATAACAAATTGTCTGTCTGATAAGTGGTGCCAGGGCTGTCTGGCAGCTGCTCATCTCCCTCAGAACGTCGTAATATAAACCGCACGTGTAGCCACTGATTTATTTCACAACCGAAGTGTTTCTAAAAGTGTTGGGACCCTCTGAATGAGGGCATGTGGTCCTTGCCGCTGTGCCCAGTTCTTAGGTGGGTGGGATTCTGCTTGTGACATCCGGACCCCAACAGATCTACTGATCTGAACTTGGAGCACCAGAAGGCTCAGTAATACTGGTGGTGGGGGTGGGGGGTGGGGGGGGTCACAGTTTTAATACAAAGAGTTAAACATGGGTACAACACTCCTGTCTGAATAAGGCCAAAACAACGAATGTTGGCTCTGTAGTCATCCAAAAATAAGATTCAGCACCTTTTGTAATCTGTCCTTGTTCCAGGAAACCATCAGCAAGCAGTTTCCAGCGGTCCTGTTATAATCACTGAATGGAGTCCTGCTGATGCAAATATCTGGATGTTGGCTTGTTAACGAACAGGTCAAGGTGGTTAAACCAGATCTGTCAAAAACAGCTAGCCTTCTTGTTGACTGTTTCCAGACAGTAACAGGAAAAAAAACCAATGTGTAGATCTATTACAGGGATGTAGGACTTTTTCCTTCGCGCCTTTCCTCCAGATTCTCTGACCTACTTTAGAATATCTAAAAAGTCGACTATCAAATTTCATCTCTGATCGGGCAGATAAGGAAATAAATGTTTAGATGTCGGGACTTGTAGTGAACACGGAGGGTGCGCGCGCGCCAGATCTGATCACGTCTCTTATGTAACTGCTCGGCTCTGGCGCCAGGATCAGTAATCACAATGAGCTGATGGTTTCTGGGAATTCACTTTGTAGATTTCTTGGCTGCTTTAACGGAAGAATTGAAAAAAATTAAAAAAAAGCCCAAATTGCCCCCGCGCGGCGCTGGCAGCGAGACTTCTCCGTTTTTTTTGTTTTTTTTTTATAAACTTTGTGCCTTAAAGGGCACCCGTCATTAGAAAGGTGCCATGTTTGGGTTTATACGAGCAGTCCTGGTTCTGTGAATGGACGTGCACCCACCAAACCGCCTCATGAGCCCCAACAAACTCTCTCAGCCAATCAGATGCTGTGGTTGATTTCATGTCCCTTTTCTTGTCGTGCAGGTGAACAGCTGGCGGTGTACCGGACCCTCGATGGCAAAGTGTACGCTGTGGATGCCTACTGCCCTCACCTTGGTGCAAATCTTGCCGTGGGAGGTACAGTGGTCGGCAACTGCATTGAATGTCCCTTCCATGGTTGGCAGTTCCGTGGCGAGGATGGCAAATGTACGAGGATACCCTATGCTGAAAAAGGTAGGAAACTCTCCTGATGTCTATCCACCCACCGGCAGCTGCAGAACCTCATGCGATCCCTCCAGTACATGTACACACATGGTGGTCACCCAGACAGGAAGTGAGGCGGTTGCTAGGCAACCTGATGTGATCCATCCTGCAGAATACACAAACGTATCGCTACAAGCCGGGAGATCAACCCATATTCTGTAGGGACCGGAACACTGATTATCCTCTGTGGGGGGGGGGGTTATTGGAGGGGGGTTCTCCTTTAAGTGTCGTTCGCCCCTGACTATTACTAATATGATGGGAAGTGACTGACAAAATCTCCTCTTCCATTTGCAGTCCCAGAATTCGCTAAAGTGAACACCTGGCCGTGCTGCGACATGAATGGTATGGTGTTCATCTGGTATCACTGCGACCGTATCGCGCCCACGTGGAACATCCCCGAACAGAAAGAGATCACCACTAAGGAGTGGATATACAGGGGCCGCACCGAGCATTTTGTGAACGCTCATATAGAGGTGAGAACGGGGGAGGGGCAATACTTGTGAGGTATATAGTAACACCCCCCCCACCCCCCCCCCATCTACTATAAACTTATGCATGGAGGGGCTGCTGTTCGCTAAAGCCGGCCATACACACAGGACTTAGATCAGTCAGATTGCAGCCGATCAATCGTTCATGGGATCGTTTGTAAGAATGATCCTACCGGTAAATTGGCCGATCATGGAGTCTGTTTTTTTTAAAAAAAAACTGAGTTCCTGGGTCCAGCGCGAAGCGGTAAACGGTTGTCTGAATTGGGGCGATCTCGCCTTACACTTGCAGTTTTGACCTTCTTCATGCAGAGTTTTTCAAACCTCACCGATCACCTTTTCGGCAGGCAGAAGTTTGACATCGCGACCGATCGTTCACATTAATTTTGCAAACGATCGTCGGCCGTTATGGTGAAAATCGTCCTCTCCGGCACGTGCAGCTTCTCTTCTCTCCTCGCTGACTCGTATAGAATGCGGCCGCGCCACTTCTGGAATGTCGATTTAACTCAGTGAATGCGGAAACCTTAAACTTCCACTTTTAACAATGTTTGTTTTTGTTTGTATTTAACTGCACAAGTGGAGGGGTTGGACCGCAGGTGTTGAACCAGCAATCTATTCCTCCCTGTTATCAGCCATTCCCGGCTGAGCAGAGACTGACCCCATGATCTCCAGTAATAGCTGCTTGACACGGCTGAATCTTATACTGGTTTTGCACAGGGGCTGAGACTTCTAAAAGCTCCTCCGAGCGAGACTGGAAGGGGTCTCATCCATCAAGTTTCTATCCACAGGTTGTGCCACAAATGTCCGATGGGTGAGGGTCTCCCCTCTGTGACCCGCACACATCTCTTGAATGTGGCTCCTCGACCCCCGTCCTACCTTCTGTCGCTGGGCTCTGGTCATTGACTTACGAGTTGACCGGCTTTTCCGGAAACACCTGAGCGCGTTTTGCTACCGGTTTACCGAGAAGTGAATGCAAAATATGGTAACAAAACGCGCTTGACTTTCTGGGAAGCCCGGCCACCTTGTTACTCAGCCAATGTAGGGCGGAGGGGGGTAAGGGGCTCCTATTCTAGAGATCGGTGGGACCCAGATCTATCCGACATCTATGGCCTATTACTTGGGGTATTCCCATAACGGACATTTATGGCCTCTCCATTGGGGGCTCCGACGCCCCGCCAGAATCTGATATTAGGAAGCGGCTCCTGAGCTGGAGTTTGTCCTCCTTTTATGCAGTTGTAAATATGGTAATTGCGCCGATATCTGGGGGGGGGTGGGGGGGAGGGGTGTTTTCTTCCAGCTCTGAGGTTTTATTCCTGTGTATTGTGACTGCAGGAGATCCCGGAGAACGCGGCGGACATCGCTCACCTCGCTGTCCTTCATGAGCCCGGCTTATTGAGCGGTGTTGACCTGCGATACATTAAGTCAAGGATTTGGGATTTTTTCAAGCACACGTGGAAGGTAAGAGATTCCTGGCAGTTTGTGAGACGACAATGGGGGAAATTTAGTCTTCGCCAGCTCCGGCGTAGAAAAGTCTCAACTCACAGGGAATAATGCGGCTTTTGGGCCGTTTATAGAACTTTTCTTACGTAGGCAGAGCTTAAAGGGGCAGCGACGGCCCAACAAATGTATCATCTACGCTGACATAAATTATAGAAGAAATCTACGTCCGCTTGGGTTTCACTCTGACCAGGGGTGTTCCAGGGTACAGGTGGGCCCCATGCCAGGCTACCCCCCCCCCCCTTCCCTCCATGATCGGTCGTTAACTTCTAATAATAAAAAAGTCCTCGCCTCACAGAATCCGGAGGGGGCAGCGGCCCGGCTCCTACCTCAGACTTCAGACCTTTCTACTAATCTCGTTTATTTTAAAATGTCTGATTGGTGGAGTCGCAGTTGCGTTGTTACTCCACGTTTTGCGGCGCACACCTAGAGGAGTCTACAAGCGGCTTATTAAGAGACGGCTGCATCTTACTCCATCGGAGCGGAAAGCTTAAGACCGGTTTATGAAATCCCAGCCCGAGGCGTTGAGGCAGATTTACTACTACAACTAGTTGCTAAAATTTAGATTTCTCATGCTATATTGTGGGATATTCGAAGATGAGATTCCAGGGGGTTATGACACGGCTTCTGTGATTTGAGAACTGTTAGAATGATGGGGCCTTCCCTGTGTGTCCCCATGCAAACACCTCCTGTCCCCGGTACTGTCAGGTCAGTGTTGTCGTAGGATCGCTGACATGGCTGGTGATTATTATCTATACTGTGGCTGCATCACAACTAGCTTGTATAGCTGCGATACACACGGAGGAGGAGGAGGGGGGGGGGGTGGTGTTTGGGTGAATATAATGACACTGCTTGCTAGGTTAGTGTATATGAAAGCAGCGGCTGTTTGCTCTAAGATTTTCTAGGAGGGTATGAAATAAATAATAAACATTGTGTTGGAAAAGGGCAGCCATTCAGCCAAAACCTTGCCCTGGTGGGTGTCCAAACTGGTAGTAACTCCGCTTATAGCTGGCATATGCTTTCCCCATTTCAGGTCCGGTGGGAGCCAGAACCAGCCCCCAACCAGCACTGCTCTCAGATGTTTGTGCAGCATGCCTCTCTGGTTTTCGGGAAGCATTTCTCCCTGCTTGATGTGGATGTTGTTGCCCGCCAGGTAAGCCGTTCATCTCCAATATCCATCAAGTCTAAAAATCGTCTCACCTGATTTAGGCCTCATGAACACGACCGTATTTTCATCTATCCCTAAATACGGATCCGTAGTCATCCGCAACTTACCCGTATATACGGAACGGTACCCACAAATACTGTCTGTATTACATCCGTATATACAGATCCGCAAGAAGAAAAACACTGAAGATGTGCAACATCTGCAAACCGTAGTTACGGACGGCTACGGGTGCACGTCCGGAATTACAGAAGCTTCCATCGACTTCTAGGGGGAGTCTGTGCCGTAATTCTGGACAAGAATAGGACGTGTTCTAGATTTTGCAGATCGTTTCTACGGCACAGACACCCATCCGTGAAAATAGGGAAAGGTGTCTGTAGCCCATAGAAATGAATGGGTAATTCTGGATGAAAAATGAGGTGGTGTGCATAGGGCCATAGAGTTTTAACCATCTTTTGGTGAGCGTTTCACTGCCGTTAGGAAGCATTGATCGTCTTCTCGGCACGGCCGGGCTAAACTACTTGGTGAGAGACCACATCTGATGGAGCAGAAATGGTGCAGATCTTGTCATGACGTTTTTTGTGTTTTTTTTTCTAATTTTGGGCTTGTTATACAGGGTTATTGCTTTTATGGGGTTTTTGATCCAGAGGAAGGCAAAAAACCTCCATGAAACAGGAGTCATCTTCCTGACCGTTCCATAGTCTCACTGCTCTTACAGTAAATTTCTGTGATAGGGTATGTGCGCACATACTAATTACGTCCGTAATTGACGGACGTATTTCGGCCGCAAGTAGCGGACCGAACACACTGCAGGGAGCCGGGCTCCTAGCATCATACTTATGTACGACGCTAGGAGTCCCTGCCTCTCTGCAGGACAACTGTCCCATACTGTAATCATGTTTTCAGTACGGGACAGTAGTTCCACGGAGAGGCAGGGACTCCTAGCGTTGTACATCACTATGATGCTAGGAGCCCGGCTCCCTGCACTGAGTTCGGTCTGGGACTTCCGGCCGAAATACGTCCGTCCATTACGGACCGAACATGCTCGTGTGAACCCAGCCTTATAGTTCCAGTTTTGGCTATAAATGGATCTCTAGATATCAATAGTCAGTGCAAACATAATTATTAGTTCACCCTAGCTGTATTTTTTTTTTTCATCCCACTAAATATCCAGAGGACTGGGTTCTCGTCTATGCCCCTTTTTGATGTATCCCTTGATCTAATTTGGCTTGGCAGCAGCTGACTGACACTGATTGCTATTGTTTGCTGTCAACTATGTCCTTTTCCATGTTGGTGAAACCTAATAAGGGATATAAGAGCTGCGGTTTAAAGAGGCTCTGTCACCAGATTCTCTAACCCCTATCTCCTATTGCATGTGATCAGCGCTGCAATGTAGATAACAGTAAAGTTTTTTGTTTTTTTTAAACTTTCATTTTTGGCCAAGTTATGAGCTATTTTATATTTATGCAAATGAGCTTTGAAATGGACAACTGGGCGTGTATTGTGTTTTTAACTGGGTGTGTTTATGTGTATGACGCTGACCAATCCGTGACCAGTCAGCATCATACACTCCTCAACATGTGCACGTTCCTCTCCTGAAATATTCTGTGCTGCTGTGAACTCTGCTCTTACCATTACGTAGCTCTCCGTCTGTTACCTCTCCTCCACTCCTGTCCTCAATAACACCTTGACATGATTGGCAAGTCACCACCCCGCACAAGATCCTACTGCACGGCTGACAGCCGTCAGCTGTATATCGAACAGCACGGTTGTGTTGGAAGGGCGCCCTGCTGTGTCTCACTTAGCAGCTGGGTGTGTTCCCCTCATCTAGCTGCTACGTTCTATCCTGACCGCCGGTGAATTCTCTGTGCGGTCTTCGCAGTGCTGCTACCCCGTTTACCTACGGGAGCAGAACGTGGCTCCTGAAATATTCTGTGCTGCCTTAAACTCTGTGGACAGGTCAGGATCCTGTTTTTTTTAAATGCTGTTCCCCAGGGGTAGCAGCACTGCGAAGACCGCACAGAGAATTCACCGGCGGTCAGGATAGAACGTAGCAGCTAGATGAGGGGAACACACCCAGCTGCTAAGTGAGACACAGCAGGGCGCGCTTCCAACACAACCGTGCTGTTCGATATACAGCTGACGGCTGTCAGCCGTGCAGTAGGATCTTGTGCGGGGTGGTGACTTGCCAATCATGTGAAGGTGTTGAGGACAGGAGTGGAGGAGAGGTAACAGACTGAGAGCTACGTAATGGTAAGAGCAGAGTTCACAGCAGCACAGAATATTTCAGGAGAGGAGCGTGCAGATGTTGAGGAGTGTATGACGCTGACTGGTCACTGATTGGTCAACGTCATACACATAAACACGCCCAGTTGGACATAACGAATAAAAACACGCCCAGTTGTCCATTTCAAAGCTCATTTGCATAAATATAAAATAGCTCATAACTAAAAAACATTGCTGTTCACTACATTGCAGCGCCGATCACATGCAATAGGAGATATGGATTCCAGAATCTGGTGACAGAGCCTCTTTAACTACTTTCTGGGTCCAACTACCCATAAGATGAATAAGGTGTCAGGAGGAGGACGGGCTCATGTAGGAAGGAAACCGGGCACTAGAACAAAAGTTTTCTGCACAAAAGGTTTGATTCTGAGAGGCGATGTCCTGCAGATGCGGATAGTCTTGTCTGAGGCAGCTCTGCGCTGCGTTCTCGGGCGGTTGTCGTCCCTCATTTTAACTGCAATAATTGTACGTGCCCCAGGCATTATATAGAGAGGTGTGAAATCGCCTCTATCCGACACATATATATATATATATATATATATATCAATGAAAATTGTAAACAACATGCTGGAGAGCCACAGATGCTGGTGCAACGCACAGGAGATGTGGTGGCCTGCACTGTGCAGCAGCATACAGCGTGTCACAGGCAGCCTGCCAACTTCAGGGAGGAGTAGAGATGACTGTACGGCGGGCTGAATCTCCTCCAAGCTGTTTTCCTAGACCCCCACAAATCTTGGGCCTGTGTGTTGTCACTCAGTCACTCATTGCTTTCTTAGAACCCTCTGGTCTGGTGGGGGGCGCAGGTTGCAGACCACTAGTTTAGGCCATTCTGGTCGTTGTCTTTATTTTTTGGGTAATATCAAATCTGTGTTAGTGAATTATCTATTATTTATACGGTCGCCCGTGATTTTAATGCACCAGGTGAGAGCTTGTGAGTAGAGCTTTATGACATTATCGTCAAAACGGCTCCTTCCCCACATTTTAGCTTGCCTGCATCGCCCAATAGGCGGTGGGTTTTGATCGCTTTCCAGTTAGTTTGCATGAGACGGTGCATTTGATTAATTTCGATATGTAAAATGAAGAGAGTGGTTGTTTGTAGTGCCCTCGTTTCCTCCTCGCTCAATCCTGAGCTTTGTCTCCACAGGTCGGTCCTGGTATTGTATTCTTGCACTTCTCGCATGCCTTTCTCGGCAGGGGGATCATTCTCCACTGCGTGACACCCGTGGAGCCCCTCCTGCAAAAAGTAGCCCACAGTATCTACTACCAGAAGAATGTTCCCGCCATCATCCCGAAGTTCATTCTGAAGGCTGAGTGCATCCAAGTAGGTGACGTGGGGGGGAGGGGGTTGTGTTCAAGTTATGTGACACATATAGGGATATAATTCCTTGTGTCCCAGTACAAGGCAGTATACAGATGTCTTCTGCTGGAGTAT